>NW_025959927.1:0-40290 GCF_023159225.1 Perognathus longimembris pacificus | reverse complement strand
GGTTATAAAAGGGTGATCATGTCTACACTTTACGGGGTGCAGTTCTCCCGTGGATTCTACAATTTGAGAGGAGTTGATGCAGCGAGGTATCATGAAGGACGAGGTAGAATTGGCATGTACAGGAAACCCAGTAGCAATGAAGTCATTTGTATATTATATACTTGACTATTATCAGGAATCCAAATTCTATAGTTTATGGATTGCATTACAGTACAGCCTGGAATATAACTGTTGGAGTCAGTTGTAAAACATAAAGGGGTTCCAATGCCAGAAGCTGCAAAATCTCCCATCTTAACGCTGGGACAAAAGGTCTGGAGCTGTACCGTACGCTGATCTGTTGACATGGACAAACACCTCAGCTCCCTCCCAGGTCGCAGGGTGCACAATCGGTGGATCTGGCACATAAGCCCAGTGGGTCAGCGCTTGTACCGTTCTGATGAGTTTCCACAATGCGAACACAACGCTCAGGTAGCCAGCGGGCATGATTTTCATCCTGTGAAGAAACACAGACATGTCTCGACCCCATGTCAGTACCGGATCGGGCCTGTGCCAAGCACTTGTTAAAGGATCTCTCCACTTAACTTGGGCAAAAGCTCTTTGCTCTCTCTTTTCCCAGAACCGCTGTGCTGCGGAGTGGCCATTGCAATCCAATTTAAAAAAATTAGTATGAATAAAGTATGAGAAAGTATATTAACAGGAGAGAAGGGGTATAGTTTCCCCCCTTTAATTTAGAAATTTGGTGTTTTAACAAACCGTTGGCCCATTCGACAATTTCTTGACCATGAGGGTTAATGCCATTGGAGGGCACAGGCAGGAAGGTAGCACAGTTGGGACAAGTTTTTACAATTTGACGAGCTGCCTCATAAGTAATATGAAATTGCTGACGTAAGGCACGACTGTTTTGATGTGGGCAGCATGTGATTGCTTTGCCAAGTCAATTTGAGAAAGAAAAATTTGGTAGCCTCATCCGTAATAGCATTGCCCTCCCTTAATGGTAAGAAGAGGCAAAGTGAAGTAACTTGTTAGAGGGATAATGTTGTGAAATTGTGCCCACAAAATTATCTCAGGCAGTGACCCAGGAATCACAAAGACTATAAAGCCATTCTTGTTGTTGTAAAGTATAGGGGATATAAATAACCTGTGGATCTCGTCCAAGATACTTACAAGATTCCACACGGCACATATGGACTAAGGTGGCTACCAATTCATATAAGGAATTAATATTTTGAAGGAGTAGCAGGCAAGGAAAGCCACAAAAGGGGTCCCTTCTGCCAAAGGACCGCTGTTGGAGAATGAGATATAGTTAAAATATAAGCTTCCCAAGGGGCTGAGTAATCAATATAATTTATATGTTGGGAAGAAATGGCAGAATTTACTATGCTCGAGGCTTCTGCTGCTTCAGTTGTTATTTCTCTGGGAGATGTAGGGTCAGGGTCCCCCTTCAACAGACCAAACAGAAGGAAAATTTTGGCGAGTAGAAGAGAGAGCCCATGCTACAAAGCTTTGATGCAAGGTGGGGCTGTTCGCCATGCCTTGGGGGTAACACTAGCCAATGGCACCTTTTCATGGGTTCTTTAATATTTGTAGAGGGGACACTAAATGCAAAGCGTTTGCAATCTTGAGGAGCAAGAGGTATGGTATAAAAACAATCTTTTAAGTCAATTATAATTTTGTATGTATTTTGAGGAATTGCCATAGGAGAGGGCAAACCTGGTTGTAATGCCCCCATAAGTTCCATGTGGCATTTACTCGCCGGAGATCCTGTAGGAGTCTCCATTTACCAATTTCCTTTTAACTACAAAAATAGGCGAATTCCATGGGGAAGTAGTAGGAGCAATGTGGCCCAAGTCCAGCTGTTGGGCAACAACAATCTTTTTAATTGATAGGGCCACTGATCCACCCACACCGGAGTGTCTGATAACCATGTGATAGGATCAGCATGAGGGACAGGACGAGCAGCAACCCCCGTTAAAAATATCCCAGTCCTTGTCTAGGAGGTCGGGGCTGAGGTTGAATGGGTTCTCTAATTCCTTGCTGATGGCTTTCCAATCCTCCTGAAGGCAGTAGCCCTTGACTTAGGAGTTGACGAGTGACTGCGTCACTAGGGCTAAACAAATAGACTCCCATTTTTTCCATAATATCTCTGCCCCACAAATTTATGGGCAAATGATCTGGAAAGTCCCAGAATGCCCCTCACCATCTCTCCAGTTAAGGATGGCACTGCTTTGTTGGGTGTCTGTGCATGGCCAATCCCCTGTAAGGATGTAAGAGACGCAGTAAGAGGCCAGTTGGAAGGCCAAGTCTCTTGGCTATCACAGACACATCTGCTCCTGTATCTAACAGACCTCGGAAGGGCTTTTCTTGTATATAAATTGTAAGCTCGGGCCTTTCCCAGTTTATGTTTTGAACCCAAAATATGTCTGAGGACCCAAAAGTCCTTTTTCACCTTTTAATAGATTAAATAAGGGTTTTAATTCAGCTGTGGACAATTTAAGATAAGGGCGAAGCCAATTAATATCTCCAGAAATTTTTGAAAATCATGCAAAGTACGCAAATGAGAAGTCTTAACCTGTAATTTTTGACTAGTAAAATAATAAGGACCCAAAATATGACCAAGAGGGATTTTTATTTTTCTCTGCCTGGCTGGCTTTGAACTATCCAAAGAGTCTTAGCCATAAAGCCCTTTTTATTTCCAATTAAACCAATAGGAGAACAAAAGGAGTAGAGTTTACCTGCAAGTTGCTAAGAATTGACCACCAAGTAGTTGCCAGAGATTTGCTGTAACACTTAAAGAACAGCAGACTGAATGGGATCCAAGTGTCATTAAATCTAGTCATATTATTTAACCTTACCTTACTGGCACGTGAAAGAGAAAACAAATGAATAACAATAAAAGTCTCAGCTTTAGTGGATCTGAAGTGGCTGTGTCTTCCATCCCAAATTAGCAGGCCAGCAGGAGAGATGGTTTGCATCTGGATAATTTTTTAGTAGAGTTCCCTGGATAGGCTGTCACATTTCTGCTTGTTGCCTGTAAATTTCTACACAGACTGGTTAAGGGCATTTTTAAACAGATTTTAGAAGACTTGGGCCTTTAACCATCTTTCTAGTCACAAATCCACACAGATTGAAGGCTAACCAAGTCTGCTCTCTGTAGCAGCCAGGGAAGTTTCTGAGTCACAAACAACTCCCAGTTTGGAAGCCGGCTGTGGAGGCAGCTTTCTGTAGCCATAGACTGCCACGGTCCACTCAGCTAGCACACATGTCAACCTGTATCCTATAAAGCAAAATGTTAATTTGGGGTCCGGAAATTTAGGTTAATAGTCACACCTGTGCAGTTATTTCAAAATGACTCTGGTCCCTTGATTTTAAAGAGTTTATGAGAGCACAGTGAAAAAAGAGAAAAAAAAATGGAGAAGCAAAATCTTAATCTATACCAAAGAATTGTCAGGATTAGATGTACACTTGACTCTTAGCATAGATA
Source organism: Perognathus longimembris pacificus (assembly GCF_023159225.1). Lineage (NCBI taxonomy): Eukaryota > Metazoa > Chordata > Mammalia > Rodentia > Heteromyidae > Perognathus > Perognathus longimembris. The sequence goes on along the minus strand of NW_025959927.1, from coordinate 36,809 downwards.
GACATAAAGAATAACATACTGGTTGTACATCATTGCACTTATATCACGTGCTGTATATAAAACCTTTTGAGTTTGTCTTAGACACATTTGTTTGTTCCAAACATATCAGTTTAGGCTTAAAACCTGTTTTTTGTTTTGTTTTTAAGTTTTACCAACACATAGACATAGACATAGACATACATACACATACAGACAATGTGCACATGTTTTGGGGCGCGCTTAGAATTGTTCTTTAATTGTCCATAAGTTTTTCTGGAATTCCAGTGGCAAATGGTATTATTTTGCCTATATTCTAGAACCACGTGGTTAGATAGTAACAAAAAAATCTTTTCAGCAAACCAAAATTTTCAGATCATCTGAGAAGCCAAATTTTGAGAAACCAGTTTAGCTCACAAAGGGAGTATATGGGAGACAGGATATGAACACAGACAGTGAGCTCACAGTAAGACACCTTCATCTTGCAGCATTTGAATTGTAAGGCACCTTTGAAATGCAAGGTTACAGGACTCTGCCAGCCTCCAGGAATTTGGCATGCTTGTTACCTGGGGGATGGGCAGCTTTCACTCCATCCAATCCTATCGTCTACCATGTGCTCAATGCTAGAGAAACTTATGATTTAGCCAAACAAGCAGAATTTAACTGAATCTCCAAACTTAAACATCAATAACAAGAATAGAAAACCTTTCTTTGAGTCTTTTAAAGCAGATGTTAAACAAATATCAATACCCATCCTATGACACAGGCAGGCAGGCAGAGTTTAGAGGGAGACAGAAAAAGAGACAGAGAGAGCTTCATCTGCCTGAGCGCTCATAGAAGTTAGGTAAGTCCTGCAAAATATTCCAAATATATATGATTGGGCTCAAACTTGAGCAGCTTTCCTGAAACAATTTAGACTTGATGAGCAACCAGCTGAGCTGAACTAGAGATCAGTTGTCTCCAAACACCCACATTGCTGATCTCCTTGACCTAGCCCAGTGGATTTATGGAAAAATGTAAGCTCAGGCTAATGGTCACTCACCCTGGTTGGGTTTCAAATCTGTCCTGGTGGATGGAAATAGAGCGCTCGGTCAGGAGAAGTTACCTCGGTGGTGGTAGCATTTCCCTAGCTCAGGTCCCTTCCCCCTGCTATCAGCCTGCACCTAGGAGAGCTGTAAGTCTGCCAGTACTCCCTTTAAAGGAGTTTGTTGTTCTGGATGAAGCTGTGACAATAGAGCTATAACTGATTTTAACATATTCTCAACATAGGTCAATCTATCTTTAATAGGCTTATAGAATAATTTCTCCTCAGAGTCTGAGCCATCTGAGTCTTCCTTAATGTCTAGCTCAGTGGGTTCAGGTCTTGTTAATTTTCTCAGCTCTTCCCAGGCAGCAGCATATGCTCCCAGAGCTGGGCAACACTCATCAGGTCCCTGTTCAGTTTCTCCAATCGACTGATCGAATTTAATCTATTCATGGCTAAGATCTAAGCAATCTCGGACCAGAAACCAAAGAATAATAGCATCCACTGAGGTTTTCTCAAGGCCAGTTGCATCATAATGTTCCCTTTTTTTTTTTTTTTCTAACAAGTTTTTAAGTTATTGGTTCCTTCCTCCAGGAACTGGGGGCATGCTTTCTCAATAAAATAAAAGAAACGTTCTAAGTTACATTGGCCAACTTTCACTGCCCGGGCATTAAGCATGCCTTTGGGGGCCTGCATGTATAGCATGCGGCTATTACCTTGTCCCATAATTTATTGCTCCCGACAATACACTCTCCTCCCGCTCTCCTTCCCAAGCATTCCGACGTCCTTACCTGAGCGGGGGTTACCTGCCTTCGATCCCAGGCCTTCAAGTCCCTGTTCCAGGCGCCAAACCTGCCGGGCCAGCCGGCAGGGGAACAGAAATCCTGACTGAGGGGCGGCAGGGATACGGAAAAGGAAAAATAAGGCAAGAGAAAAAGACAAGAGACAAAGATGGGGTACGGGAGGTCTGCAGCCATAAGGTTGAACCTCAAGACTGCAGCAACAGTTTATTTTTAACTTCCAGCTTATATGCAGTTTTGGAACCAGGGAATAGCATAGGGTTGTTAAAATTCCAGAACACAAAGAGGCTGTGAAGTTTATAACATTTGATTACAGTAAACACAAGGTAACAAAGCAATTCCGGACAGTGGCTGTGGACTTTGCCTTTAGCATATCCTGGCGGTAACAGCACAGCCAGAGGTGAAAATGAACCTAGGTGCAAGTTTGGCTCGCGACATCTTGGCGACATCGGCACAGCCCGAGGTCAGGATGAGCTTAGATGCTAGCTCGGCTCCCGACAGTGAGGGAACAGAGAAAAAAGCTCATTTATGACCTGCACTTACGAAGGAGGTAGGCAGCTGTATATCAGGGAGTAAAACTTCTGAGAATAAAAACAGCTGGAGCTTGTTAAGGTAATTACACAGGGGAAAGGATAATGTACTGGGAACTCCTCAGAAGAATCTGATTTGTGGTGAGGGGAGAGAGATAAAAGCTCATTTAGGAACGACATGAACATGCTGCGTAGGTAGCTCTTTATCAGTAAATATCTCCACTGAGATTAAGAAAAGCAGTAGCTCAATAAATTAAGTACTTCCTGGTATGGTTACTGTACTGGTAACTCCCCAAAAGAATCTGGATTGTGGTGAGGGAACAGAGAAAAAAGCTCATTTAGGACCTGCACTTACGAAGGGGGTAGGCAGCAGTATATCAGGGAGTAAACCTTCTGAGAATAAAAACAGCTGGAGCTTGTTAAGGTAATTACACAGGGGAAAGGATAATGTACTGGGAACTCCTCAGAAGAATCTGATTTGTGGTGAGGGGAGAGAGATAAAAGCTCATTTAGGAACGACATGAACATGCTGCGTAGGTAGCTGTTTATCAGTAAATATCTCCACTGAGATTAAGAAAAGCAGTAGCTTAATAAATTAAGTACTTCCTGGTATGGTTACTGTACTGGTAACTCCCCAAAAGAATCTGGATTGTGGTGAGGGAACAGAGAAAAATGCTCATTTAGGACCTGCAATTACGAAGGGGGTAGGCAGCTGTATATCAGGGAGTAAACCTTCTGAGAATAAAAACAGCTGGAGCATGTTAAGGTAATTACACAGGAGAAAGGATAATGTACTGGGAACTCCTCAGAAGAATCTGATTTGTGGTGAGGGGAGAGAGATAAAAGCTCATTTAGGAACGACATGAACATGATGCGTAGGAAGCTGTTTATCTGTAAATATCTCCACTGAGATTAATAAAAGCAGTAGCTGAATGAATTAATTACTTCCTGGTACGGTTACTGTACTGGTAACTCCCCAAAAGAATCTGGATTGTGGTGAGGGAACAGAGAAAAAAGCTCATTTAGGACCTGCACTTACGAAAGGGGTAGGCAGCTGTATATCAGGGAGTAAACCTTCTGAGAATAAAAACAGCTGGAGCTTGTTAAGGTAATTACATAGGGGAAAGGATAATTTACTGGGAACTCCTCAGAAGAATCTGATTTGTGGTGAGGGGAGAGAGATAAAAGCTCATTTAGGAACGACATGAACATGCTGCGTAGGTAGCTGTTTATCAGTAAATATCTCCACTGAGATTAAGAAAAGCAGTAGCTAAATAAATTAAGTACTTCCTGGTATGGTTACTGTACTGGTAACTCCCCAAAAGAATCTGGATTGTGGTGAGGAAACAGAGAAAAAAGCTCATTTAGGACCTGCACTTACGAAGGGGGTAGGCAGCTGTATATCAGGGAGTAAACCTTCTGAGAATAAAAACAGCTGGAGCTTGTTAAGGTAATTACACAGGGGAAAGGATAATGTACTGGGAACTCCTCAGAAGAATCTGATTTGTGGTGAGGGGAGAGAAATAAAAGCTCATGTAGGAACGACATGAACATGCTGCGTAGGTAGCTGTTTATCAGTAAATATGTGCACTGAGATTAAGAAAAGCAGTAGCTTAATAAATTAAGTACTTCCTGGTATGGTTACTGTACTGGTAACTCCCCAAAAGAATCTGGATTGTGGTGAGGGAACAGAGAAAAAAGCTCATTTAGTACCTGCACTTACGAAATGGGTAGGCAGCTGTATATCAGGGAGTAAACCTTCTGAGAAAAAAAACAGCTGGAGCTTGTTAAGGTAATTACACAGGGGAAAGGATAATGTACTGGGAACTCCTCAGAAGAATCTGATTTGTGGTGACGGGAGAGAGATAAAAGCTCATTTAGGAACGACAAGAACATGCTGCGTAGGTAGCTGTTTATCAGTAAATATCTCCACTGAGATTAAGAAGAGCAGTAGCTTAATAAATTAAGTACTTCCTGCTATGGTTACTATACTGGTAACTCCCCAAAAGAATCTGGATTGTGGTGAGGGAACAGAGAAAAAAGCTCATTTAGGACCTGCTCTTACGAAGGGGGTAGGCAGCTGTATATATGGGAGTAAACCTTCCTAGAATAAAAACAGCTGGATCTTGTTAAGGTAATTACACAGGGGAAAGGATAATGTACTGGGAACTCCTCAGAAGAATCTGATTTGTGGTGAGGGGAGAGAGACAAAAGCGCATTTAGGAACGACATGAACATGCTGCGTAGGTAGCTGTTTATCAGTAAATATCTCCACTGAGATTAAGAAAAGAAGCAGCTTAATAAATTAAGTACTTCCTGGTATGGTTCCTGTACTGGTAACTCCCCAAAAGAATCTGGAGTGTGTTGAGGGAACAGAGAAAAAAGCTCATTTAGGACCTGCACTTACGAAGGGGGTAGGCAGCTGTATATCATGGAGTAAACCTTCTGAGAATAAAAACAGCTGGAGCTTGTTAAGGTAATTACACAGGGGAAAGGATAATGTACTGGGAACTCCTCAGAAGAATCTGATTTGTGGTGAGGGGAGAGAGATAAAAGCTCATTTAGGAACGACATGTACATGCTGCGTAGGTAGCTGTTTATCAGTAAATATCTCCACTGAGATTAAGAAAAGCAGTAGTTTAATAAATTAAGTACTTCTTGGTATGGTTACTGTACTGGTAACTCCCAAAAGAATCTGGATTGTGGTGAGGGAACAGAGAAAAAAGCTCATTTAGGACCTGCACTTACGAAGGGGGTAGGCAGCTGTATATCAGGGAGTAAAGCTTCTGAGAATAAAAACAGCTGGAGCTTGTTAAGGTAATTACACAGGGGAAAGGATAATGTACTGTGAACTCCTCAGAAGAATCTGATTTGTGGTGAGGGGAGAGAGATAAAAGCTCATTTAGGAACGACATGAACATGCTGCGTAGGTAGCTGTTTATCAGTAAATATCTCCACTGAGATTAAGAAAAGCAGTAACTTAATAAATTAATACTTCCTGGTATGGTTACTGTACTGGTAACTCCCCAAAAGAATCTGGATTGTGCTGAGGGAACAGAGAAAAAAGCTCATTTAGGACCTGCACTTACGAAGGGGGTAGGCAGCTGTATATCAGGGAGTAAACCTTCTGAGAATAAAAACAGCTGGAGCTTGTTAAGGTAATTACACAGGGGAAAGGATAATGTACTGGGAACTCCTCAGAAGAATCTGATTTGTGGTGAGGGGAGAGAGATAAAAGCTCATTTAGGAACGACATGAACATGCTGCGTAGGTAGCTGTTTATCAGTAAATATCTCCACTGAGATTAAGAAAAGCAGTAGATTAATAAATTAAGTATTCCTAGTATGGTTACTGTACTGGTAACTCCCGAAAAGAATCTGGATTGTGGTGAGGGAACAGAAAAAAAGCTCATTTAGGACCTGCACTTACGAAGGGGGTAGGCAGCTCTATATCAGGGAGTTAACCTTCTGAGAATAAAAACAGCTGGAGCTTGTTAAGGTAATTACACACGGGAAAGGATAATGTATTGGGAACTCCTCAGAAGAATCTGATTTGTGGTGACGGGAGAGAGATAAAAGCTCATTTAGGAACGACATGAACATGCTGCGTAGGTAGCGGTTTATCAGTAAATATCTCCACTGAGATTAAGAAAAGCAGTAGCTTAATAAATTAAGTTCTTCCTGGTATGGTTACTGTACTGGTAACTCCCCAAAAGAATCTGGATTGTGGTGAGGGAACAGAGAAAAAAGCTCATTTAGGACCTGCACTTACGAAGGGGGTAGGCAGCTGTATATCATGGAGTAAACCTTATGAGAATAAAAACAGCTGGAGCTTGTTAAGGTAATTATACAGGGGAAAGGATAATGTACTGGGAACTCCTCAGAAGAATCTGAATTGTGGTGAGGGGAGAGAGATAAAAGCTCGTTTAGGAACGACATGAACATGCTGCGTAGGTAGCTGTTTATCAGTAAATATCTCCACTGAGATTAAGAAAAGCAGTAGCTTAATAAATTAAGTACTTCTTGGTATGGTTACTGTACTGGTAACTCCCCAAAAGAATCTGGAATGTGGTGAGGGAACAGAGAAAAAAGCTCATTTAGGACCTGCACTTACGAAGGGGGTAGGCAGCTATATATCAGGGAGTATCCCTTCTGAGAATAAAAACAGGTGGAGCTTGTTAAGGTAATTACACAGGGGAAAGGATAATTTACTGGGAACTCCTCAGAAGAATCTGATTTGTGGTGAGGGGAGAGAGATAAAAGCTCATTTAGGAACGACATGAACATGCTGAGTAGGTAGCTGTTTATCAGTAAATATCTCCACTGAGATTAAGAAAAGCAGTAGCTTAATAAATTAAGTACTTCCTGGTATGGTTACTGTACTGGTAACTCCCCAAAAGAATCTGGATTGTGGTGAGGGAACAGAGAGAAAAGCTCATTTATGACCTGCACTTACGAAGGGGGTAGGCAGCTGTATATCAGGGAGTAAACCTTCTGAGAATAAAAACAGCTGGAGCTTGTTAACGTAATTACACAGGGGAACGGATAATGTACTGGGAACTCCTCAGAAGAATCTGATTTGTGGTGAGGGGAGAGAGATAAAAGCTCATTTAGGAACGACATGAACATGCTGCGTAGGTAGCTGTTTATCAGTAAATATCTCCAGTGAGATTAAGAAAAGCAGTAGCTTAATAAATTAAGTACTTCCTGGTATGGTTACTGTACTGGTAACTCCCCAAAAGAATCTGGATTGTGGTGAGGGAACAGAGAAAAAAGCTCATTTAGGACCTGCACTTACGAAGGGGGTAGGCAGCTGTATATCAGGGAGTAAACCTTCTGAGAATAAAAACAGCTGGAGCTTGTTAAGGTAATTACACAGGGGAAAGGATAATGTACTGGGAACTCCTCAGAAGAATCTGATTTGTGGTGAGGGGAGAGAGATAAAAGCTCATTTAGGAACGACATGAACATGCTGCGTACGTAGCTGTTTATCAGTAAATATCTCCACTGAGATTAAGAAAAGCAGTAGCTTAATAAATTAAGTTCTTCCTGGTATGGTTACTGTACTGGTAACTCCCCAAAAGAATCTGGATTGTGGTAAGGGAACAGAGAAAAAAGATCAATTAGGACCTGCACTTACGAAGGGGGTAGGCAGCTGTATATCATGGAGTAAACCTTCTGAGAATAAAAACAGCTGGAGCTTGTTAAGGTAATTATACAGGGGAAAGGATAATGTACTGGGAACTCCTCAGAAGAATCTGAATTGTGGTGAGGGGAGAGAGATAAAAGCTCGTTTAGGAACGACATGAACATGCTGCGTAGGTAGCTGTTTATCAGTAAATATCTCCACTGAGATTAAGAAAAGCAGTAGCTTAATAAATTAAGTACTTCCTGGTATGGTTACTGTACTGGTAACTCCCCAAAAGAATCTGGAATGTGGTGAGGGAACAGAGAAAAAAGCTCATTTAGGACCTGCACTTACGAAGGGGGTAGGCAGCTATATATCAGGGAGTATCCCTTCTGAGAATAAAAACAGGTGGAGCTTGTTAAGGTAATTACACAGGGGAAAGGATAATTTACTGGGAACTCCTCAGAAGAATCTGATTTGTGGTGAGGGGAGAGAGATAAAAGCTCATTTAGGAACGACATGAACATGCTGAGTAGGTAGCTGTTTATCAGTAAATATCTCCACTGAGATTAAGAAAAGCAGTAGCTTAATAAATTAAGTACTTCCTGGTATGGTTACTGTACTGGTAACTCCCCAAAAGAATCTGGATTGTGGTGAGGGAACAGAGAGAAAAGCTCATTTAGGACCTGCACTTACGAAGGGGGTAGGCAGCTGTATATCAGGGAGTAAACCTTCTGAGAATAAAAACAGCTGGAGCTTGTTAACGTAATTACACAGGTGAACGGATAATGTACTGGGAACTCCTCAGAAGAATCTGATTTGTGGTGAGGGGAGAGAGATAAAAGCTCATTTAGGAACGACATGAACATGCTGCGTAGGTAGCTGTTTATCAGTAAATATCTCCAGTGAGATTAAGAAAAGCAGTAGCTTAATAAATTAAGTACTTCCTGGTATGGTTACTGTACTCGTAACTCCCCAAAAGAATCTGGATTGTGGTGAGGGAACAGAGAAAAAAGCTCATTTAGGACCTGCACTTACGAAGGGGGTAGGCAGCTGTATATCAGGGAGTAAACCTTCTGAGAATAAAAACAGCTGGAGCTTGTTAAGGTAATTACACAGGGGAAAGGATAATGTACTGGGAACTCCTCAGAAGAATCTGATTTTTGGTGAGGGGAGAGAGATAAAAGCTCATTTAGGAACGACATGAACATGCTGCGTACGTAGCTGTTTATCAGTAAATATCTCCACTGAGATTAAGAAAAGCAGTAGCTTAATAAATTAAGTACTTCCTGGTATGGTTACTGTACTGGTAACTCCCCAAAAGAATCTGGATTGTGGTGAGGGAACAGAGAAAAAATCTCATTTAGGACCTGCACATACGAAGGGGGTAGGCAGCTGTATATCAGGGAGTAAACCTTCTGAGAATAAAAACAGCTGGAGCTTGTTAAGGTAATTAAACAGGGGAAAGGATAATGTACTTGGAACTCCTCAGAAGAATCTGATTTGTGGTGAGGGGAGAGAGATAAAAGCTCATTTAGTAACGACAGGAATATGCTGCATACGTAGCTGTTTATCAGTAAATATCTCCTCTGAGATTAAGAAAAGAAGTAGCTTAATAAATTAAGTACTTCCTGGTATGGTTACTGTACTGGTAACTCCCCAAAAGAATCTGGATTTTGGTGAAGGAACAGAGAAAAAGCTCATTTAGGACCTGCACTTACGAAGGGGGTAGGCAGCTGTATATAAGGGAGTAAACCTTCTGAGAATAAAAACAGCTGGAGCTTGTTAAGGTAATTACACAGGGGAAAGGATAATGTACTGGGAACTTGTCAGAAGAATCTGATTTGTGGTGAGGGGAGAGAGATAAAAGCTCATTTAGGAACGACATGAACATGCTGCGTAGGTAGCTGTTTATCCGTAAATATCTGTACTGAGATTAAGAAAAGCAGTAGCTTAATAAATTAAGTACTTCCTGGTATGGTTACTGTACTGGTAACTCCCCAAAAGAATCTGGATTGTAGTGAGGGAACAGAGAAAAAAGCTCATTTAGGACCTGCACTTACGAAGGGGGTAGGCAGCTGTATATCAGGGAGTAAACCTTCTGAGAAAAAAAACAGCTGGAGCTTGTTAAGGTAATTACACAGGGGAAAGGATAATGTACTGGGAACTCCTCAGAAGAATCTGATTTGTGGTGACGGGAGAGAGATAAAAGCTCATTTAGGAACGACAAGAACATGCTGCGTAGGTAGCTGTTTATCAGTAAATATCTCCACTGAGATTAAGAAAAGCAGTAGATTAATAAATTAAGTATTCCTAGTATGGTTACTGTACTGGTAACTCCCCAAAAGAATCTGGATTGTGGTGAGGGAACAGACAAAAAAGCTCATTTAGGACCTGCACTTACGAAGGGGGTAGGCAGCTGTATATCAGGGAGTTAACCTTCTGAGAATAAAAACAGCTGGAGCTTGTTAAGGTAATTACACACGGGAAAGGATAATGTATTGGGAACTCCTCAGAAGAATCTGATTTGTGGTGACGGGAGAGAGATAAAAGCTCATTTAGGAACGACATGAACATGCTGCGTAGGTAGCTGTTTATCAGTAAATATCTCCACTGAGATTAAGAAAAGCAGAAGCTTAATAAATTAAGTTCTTCCTGGTATGGTTACTGTACTGGTAACTCCCCAAAAGAATCTGGATTGTGGTGAGGGAACAGAGAAAAAAGCTCATTTAGGACCTGCACTTACGAAGGGGGTAGGCAGCTGTGTATCATGGAGTAAACCTTCTGAGAATAAAAACAGCTGGAGCTTGTTAAGGTAATTATACAGGGGAAAGGATAATGTACTGGGAACTCCTCAGAAGAATCTGAATTGTGGTGAGGGGAGAGAGATAAAAGCTCGTTTAGGAACGACATGAACATGCTGCGTAGGTAGCGGTTTATCAGTAAATATCTCCACTGAGATTAAGAAAAGCAGTAGCTTAATAAATTAAGTACTTCCTGGTATGGTTACTGTACTGGTAACTCCCCAAAAGAATCTGGAATGTGGTGAGGGAACAGAGAAAAAAGCTCATTTAGGACCTGCACTTACGAAGGGGGTAGGCAGCTATATATCAGGGAGTATCCCTTCTGAGAATAAAAACAGGTGGAGCTTGTTAAGGTAATTACACAGGGGAAAGGATAATTTACTGGGAACTCCTCAGAAGAATCTGATTTGTGGTGAGGGGAGAGAGATAAAAGCTCATTTAGGAACGACATGAACATGCTGCGTAGGTAGCTGTTTATCAGTAAATATCTCCAGTGAGATTAAGAAAAGCAGTAGCTTAATAAATTAAGTACTTCCTGGTATGGTTACTGTACTGGTAACTCCCCAAAAGAATCTGGATTGTGGTGAGGGAACAGAGAAAAAAGCTCATTTAGGACCTGCACTTACGAAGGGGGTAGGCAGCTGTATATCAGGGAGTAAACCTTCTGAGAATAAAAACAGCTGGAGCTTGTTAAGGTAATTACACAGGGGAAAGGATAATGTACTGGGAACTCCTCAGAAGAATCTGATTTGTGGTGAGGGGAGAGAGATAAAAGCTCATTTAGGAACGACATGAACATGCTGCGTACGTAGCTGTTTATCAGTAAATATCTCCACTGAGATTAAGAAAAGCAGTAGCTTAATAAATTAAGTTCTTCCTGGTATGGTTACTGTACTGGTAACTCCCCAAAAGAATCTGGATTGTGGTAAGGGAACAGAGAAAAAAGATCAATTAGGACCTGCACTTACGAAGGGGGTAGGCAGCTGTATATCATGGAGTAAACCTTCTGAGAATAAAAACAGCTGGAGCTTGTTAAGGTAATTATACAGGGGAAAGGATAATGTACTGGGAACTCCTCAGAAGAATCTGAATTGTGGTGAGGGGAGAGAGATAAAAGCTCGTTTAGGAACGACATGAACATGCTGCGTAGGTAGCTGTTTATCAGTAAATATCTCCAGTGAGATTAAGAAAAGCAGTAGCTTAATAAATTAAGTACTTCCTGGTATGGTTACTGTACTGGTAACTCCCCAAAAGAATCTGGATTGTGGTGAGGGAACAGAGAAAAAAGCTCATTTAGGACCTGCACTTACGAAGGGGGTAGGCAGCTGTATATCAGGGAGTAAACCTTCCAGGAATAAAAACGGCTGGAGCTTGTTAAGGTAATTACACAGGGGAAAGGATAATGTACTGGGAACTACTCAGAAGAATCTGATTTGTGGTGAGGGGAGAGAGATAAAAGCTCATTTAGGAACGATATGAACATGCTGCGTAGGTAGCTGTTTATCAGTAAATATCTCCACTGAGATTAAGAAAAGCAGTAGCTTACTAAATTAAGTACTTCCTGGTATGGTTACTGTACTGGTAACTCCCCAAAAGAATCTGGATTGTGGTGAGGGTGCAGAGAAAAAAGCTCATTTAGGACCTGCACTTACGAAGGGGGTAGGCAGCTGTATATCAGGGAGTAAACCTTCTGAGAATAAAAACAGCTGGAGCTTGTTAAGGTAATTACACAGGGGAAAGGATAATGTACTGGGAACTCCTCAGAAGAATCTAATTTGTGGTGAGGGGAGAGAGATAAAAGCTCATTTAGGAACGACATGAACATGCTGCGTAGGTAGCTGTTTATCAGTAAATATCTCCACTGAGATTAAGAAAGCAGAAGCTTAATAAATTAAGTACTTCCTGGTATGGTTACTGTACTGGTAACTCCCCAAAAGAATCTGGATTGTGGTGAGGGAACAGAGAAAAATGCTCATTTAGGACCTGCACTTACGAAGGGGGTAGGCAGCTGTATATCAGGGAGTAAACCTTCTGAGAATAAAAACAGCTGGAGCTTGTTAAGGTAATTACACAGGGGAAAGGATAATGTACTGGGAACTCCTCAGAAGAATCTGATTTTTGGTGAGGGGAGAGAGATAAAAGCTCATTTAGGAACGACATGAACATGCTGCGTACGTAGCTGTTTATCAGTAAATATCTCCACTGAGATTAAGAAAAGCAGTAGCTTAATAAATTAAGTACTTCCTGGTATGGTTACTGTACTGGTAAGTCCACAAAAGAATCTGGATTGTGGTGAGGGAACAGAGAAAAAATCTCATTTAGGACCTGCACATACGAAGGGGGTAGGCAGCTGTATATCAGGGAGTAAACCTTCTGAGAATAAAAACAGCTGGAGCTTGTTAAGGTAATTACACAGGGGAAAGGATAATGTACTGGGAACTCCTCAGAAGAATCTGATTTGTGGTGAGGGGAGAGAGATAAAAGCTCATTTAGTAACGACAGGAACATGCTGCATACGTAGCTGTTTATCAGTAAATATCTCCTCTGAGATTAAGAAAAGCAGTAGCTTAATAAATTAAGTACTTCCTGGTATGGTTACTGTACTGGTAACTCCCCAAAAGAATCTGGATTTTGGTGAAGGAACAGAGAAAAAGCTCATTTAGGACCTGCACTTACGAAGGGGGTAGGCAGCTGTATATCAGGGAGTAAACCTTCTGAGAATAAAAACAGCTGGAGCTTCTTAAGGTAATTACACAGGGGAAAGGATAATGTACTGGAAACTTGTCAGAAGAATCTGATTTGTGGTGAGGGGAGAGAGATAAAAGCTCATTTAGGAACGACATGAACATGCTGCGTAGGTAGCTGTTTATCCGTAAATATCTCCACTGAGATTAAGAAAAGCAGTAGCTTAATAAATTAAGTACTTCCTGGTATGGTTACTGTACTGGTAACTCCCCAAAAGAATCTGGAATGTGGTGAGGGAACAGAGAAAAAAGCTCATTTAGGACCTGCACTTACGAAGGGGGTAGGCAGCTATATATCAGGGAGTATCCCTTCTGAGAATAAAAACAGGTGGAGCTTGTTAAGGTAATTACACAGGGGAAAGGATAATTTACTGGGAACTCCTCAGAAGAATCTGATTTGTGGTGAGGGGAGAGAGATAAAAGCTCATTTAGGAACGACATGAACATGCTGCGTAGGTAGCTGTTTATCAGTAAATATCTCCAGTGAGATTAAGAAAAGCAGTAGCTTAATAAATTAAGTACTTCCTGGTATGGTTACTGTACTGGTAACTCCCCAAAAGAATCTGGATTGTGGTGAGGGAACAGAGAAAAAAGCTCATTTAGGACCTGCACTTACGAAGGGGGTAGGCAGCTGTATATCAGGGAGTAAACCTTCTGAGAATAAAAACAGCTGGAGCTTGTTAAGGTAATTACACAGGGGAAAGGATAATGTACTGGGAACTCCTCAGAAGAATCTGATTTGTGGTGAGGGGAGAGAGATAAAAGCTCATTTAGGAACGACATGAACATGCTGCGTACGTAGCTGTTTATCAGTAAATATCTCCACTGAGATTAAGAAAAGCAGTAGCTTAATAAATTAAGTTCTTCCTGGTATAGTTACTGTACTGGTAACTCCCCAAAAGAATCTGGATTGTGGTAAGGGAACAGAGAAAAAAGATCAATTAGGACCTGCACTTACGAAGGGGGTAGGCAGCTGTATATCATGGAGTAAACCTTCTGAGAATAAAAACAGCTGGAGCTTGTTAAGGTAATTATACAGGGGAAAGGATAATGTACTGGGAACTCCTCAGAAGAATCTGAATTGTGGTGAGGGGAGAGAGATAAAAGCTCGTTTAGGAACGACATGAACATGCTGCGTAGGTAGCTGTTTATCAGTAAATATCTCCAGTGAGATTAAGAAAAGCAGTAGCTTAATAAATTAAGTACTTCCTGGTATGGTTACTGTACTGGTAACTCCCCAAAAGAATCTGGATTGTGGTGAGGGAACAGAGAAAAAAGCTCATTTAGGACCTGCACTTACGAAGGGGGTAGGCAGCTGTATATCAGGGAGTAAACCTTCCAGGAATAAAAACGGCTGGAGCTTGTTAAGGTAATTACACAGGGGAAAGGATAATGTACTGGGAACTACTCAGAAGAATCTGATTTGTGGTGAGGGGAGAGAGATAAAAGCTCATTTAGGAACGATATGAACATACTGCGTAGGTAGCTGTTTATCAGTAAATATCTCCACTGAGATTAAGAAAAGCAGTAGCTTAATAAATTAAGTACTTCCTGGTATGGTTACTGTACTGGTAACTCCCCAAAAGAATCTGGATTGTGGTGAGGGTGCAGAGAAAAAAGCTCATTTAGGACCTGCACTTACGAAGGGGGTAGGCAGCTGTATATCAGGGAGTAAACCTTCTGAGAATAAAAACAGCTGGAGCTTGTTAAGGTAATTACACAGGGGAAAGGATAATGTACTGGGAACTCCTCAGAAGAATCTAATTTGTGGTGAGGGGAGAGAGATAAAAGCTCATTTAGGAACGACATGAACATGCTGCGTAGGTAGCTGTTTATCAGTAAATATCTCCACTGAGATTAAGAAAGCAGAAGCTTAATAAATTAAGTACTTCCTGGTATGGTTACTGTACTGGTAACTCCCCAAAAGAATCTGGATTGTGGTGAGGGAACAGAGAAAAATGCTCATTTAGGACCTGCACTTACGAAGGGGGTAGGCAGCTGTATATCAGGGAGTAAACCTTCTGAGAATAAAAACAGCTGGAGCTTGTTAAGGTAATTACACAGGGGAAAGGATAATGTACTGGGAACTCCTCAGAAGAATCTGATTTTTGGTGAGGGGAGAGAGATAAAAGCTCATTTAGGAACGACATGAACATGCTGCGTACGTAGCTGTTTATCAGTAAATATCTCCACTGAGATTAAGAAAAGCAGTAGCTTAATAAATTAAGTACTTCCTGGTATGGTTACTGTACTGGTAAGTCCACAAAAGAATCTGGATTGTGGTGAGGGAACAGAGAAAAAATCTCATTTAGGACCTGCACATACGAAGGGGGTAGGCAGCTGTATATCAGGGAGTAAACCTTCTGAGAATAAAAACAGCTGGAGCTTGTTAAGGTAATTACACAGGGGAAAGGATAATGTACTGGGAACTCCTCAGAAGAATCTGATTTGTGGTGAGGGGAGAGAGATAAAAGCTCATTTAGTAACGACAGGAACATGCTGCATACGTAGCTGTTTATCAGTAAATATCTCCTCTGAGATTAAGAAAAGCAGTAGCTTAATAAATTAAGTACTTCCTGGTATGGTTACTGTACTGGTAACTCCCCAAAAGAATCTGGATTTTGGTGAAGGAACAGAGAAAAAGCTCATTTAGGACCTGCACTTACGAAGGGGGTAGGCAGCTGTATATCAGGGAGTAAACCTTCTGAGAATAAAAACAGCTGGAGCTTCTTAAGGTAATTACACAGGGGAAAGGATAATGTACTGGAAACTTGTCAGAAGAATCTGATTTGTGGTGAGGGGAGAGAGATAAAAGCTCATTTAGGAACGACATGAACATGCTGCGTAGGTAGCTGTTTATCCGTAAATATCTCTACTGAGATTAAGAAAAGCAGTAGCTTAATAAATTAAGTACTTCCTGGTATGGTTACTGTACTGGTAACTCCCCAAAAGAATCTGGATTGTGGTGAGGGAACAGAGAAAAAAGCTCATTTAGGACCTGCACTTACGAAGGGCGTAGGCAGCTGTATATCAGGGAGTAAACCTTCTGAGAAAAAAAACAGCTGGAGCTTGTTAAGGTAATTACACAGGGGAAAGGATAATGTACTGGGAACTCCTCAGAAGAATCTGATTTGTGGTGACGGGAGAGAGATAAAAGCTCATTTAGGAACGACAAGAACATGCTGCGTAGGTAGCTGTTTATCAGTAAATATCTCCACTGAGATTAAGAAAAGCAGTAGCTTAATAAATTAAGTACTACCTGCTATGGTTACTGTACTGGTAACTCCCCAAAAGAATCTGGATTGTGGTGAGGGAACAGAGAAAAAAGCTCATTTAGGACCTGCACTTACGAAGGGGGTAGGCAGCAGTATATATGGGAGTAAACCTTCCTAGAATAAAAACAGCTGGAGCTTGTTAAGGTAATTACACAGGGGAAAGGATAATGTACTGGGAACTCCTCAGAAGAATCTGATTTGTGGTGAGGGGAGAGAGACAAAAGCGCATTTAGGAACGACATGAACATGCTGCGTAGGTAGCTGTTTATCAGTAAATATCTCCACTGAGATTAAGAAAAGAAGAAGCTTAATAAATTAAGTACTTCCTGGTATGGTTCCTGTACTGGTAACTCCCTAAAAGAATCTGGAGTGTGGTGAGGGAACAGAGAAAAAAGCTCATTTAGGACCTGCACTTACGAAGGGGGTAGGCAGCTGTATATCAGTGAGTAAAGCTTCTGAGAATAAAAACAGCTGGAGCTTGTTAAGGTAATTACACAGGGGAAATGATAATGTACTGTGAACTCCTCAGAAGAATCTGATTTGTGGTCAGGGGAGAGAGATAAAAGCTCATTTAGGAACGACATGAACATGCTGCGTAGGTAGCTGTTTATCAGTAAATATCTCCACTGAGATTAAGAAAATCAGTAGCTTAATAAATTAAGTACTTCCTGGTATGTTTACTGTACTGGTAACTCCCCAAAAGTATCTGGATTCTGGTGAGGGAACAGAGAAAAAAGCTCATTTAGGACCTGCACTTACGAAGGGTTAGGCAGCTGTATATCAGGGAGTAAACCTTCTGAGAATAAAAACAGCTGGAGCTTGTTAAGGTAATTACACAGGGTAAAGGATAATGTACTGGGAACTCCTCAGAAGAATCTGATTTTTGATGAGGGGAGAGAGATAAAAGCTCATTTAGGAACGACATGAACATGCTGCGTAGGTAGATGTTTATCAGTAAATATCTGCACTGAGATTAAGAAAAGCAGTAGCTTAATAAATTAAGTACTCGCTGGTATGGATACTGTACTGGTAACTCCCCAAAAGAATCTGGATTGTGGTGAGGGAACAGAGAAAAAACTCATTTAGGACCTGCACTTACGAATGGGGGTAGGCAGCTGTATATCAGGGAGTAAACCTTCTGAGAATAAAAAAAGCTGGAGCTTGTTAAGGTAATTACACAAGGGAAAGGATAATGTACTGGGAACTCCTCAGAAGAATCTGATTTGTGGTGAGGGGAGAGAGATAAAAGCTCATTTAGGAACGACATGAACATGCTGCGTAGGTAGCTGTTTATCAGTAAATATCTCCACTGAGATTAAGAAAAGCAATAGCTTAATAATTTAAGTACTTCCTGGTATGGTTACTGTACTGGTAACTCCCCAAAAAAATATGGACTGTCTTGAGGGAACAGAGAAAAAAGCTCATTTAGGACCTACACTTACGAAGGGCTTAGGCAGCTGTAAATCAGGGAGTAAACCTTATGAGAATAAAAACAGCTGGAGCTTGTTAAGGTAATTACACAGGGGAAAGGATAATGTACTGGGAAGTCCTCAGAAGAATCTGGTTTGTGGTGAGGGGAGAGAGATAAAAGCTCATTTAGGAACGACGTGAACATACTGCGGAGGTAGCTGTTTATCAGTAAATATCTCCACTGAGATTAAGAAAAGCAATAGCTTAATAAATTAAGGACTTCCTGTTATGGTTACTGTACTGGTAACTCCCCAAAAGAATCTGGATTGTGGTGAGGGAACAGAGAAAAATGCTCATTTAGGACCTGCACTTACGAAGGGGGTAGGCAGCTGTAAATCACGGAGTAAACCTTATGAGAATAAAAAGAGCAGGAGCTTGTTAAGGTAATTACACAGGGGAAAGGATAATGTACTGGGAACTCCTCAGAAGAATCTGATTTGTGGTGAGGGGAGAGAGATAAAAGCTCATTTAGGAACCACATTAACATGCTGCGTAGGTAGCTGTTTATCAGTAAATATCTCCACTGAGATTAAGAAAAGCAGTAGCTTAATAAATTAAGTACTTGCTGGTATGGATACTGTACTGGTAACTCCCCAAAAGAATCTGGATTGTGGTGAGGGAACAGAGAAAAAAGCTCATATAGGACCTGCACTTACGAAGGGGGTAGGCAGCTGTATATCAGGGAGTATACCTTCTGAAATTAAAAACAGCTGGAACTTGTTAAGGTAATTACAGAGGGGAAAGGATAAGGTACTGGGAACTCCTCAGAGGAATCTGATTTGTGGTGAGGGGAGAGAGATAAAAGCTCATTTAGGAACGACATGTACATGCCGCATATGTAGCTGTTTATCAGTAAATATCTCCACTGAGATTAAGAAAAGCAATAGCTTAATAAATTAAGTACTTCCTGGTATGGTTACTGTACTGGTAACTCCCCAAAAGAATCTGGACTGTCTTGAGGGAACAGAGAAAAAAGCTCATTTAGGACCTACACTTACGAAGGGCTTAGGCAGCTGTAAATCAGGGAGTAAACCTTATGAGAATAAAAACAGCTTTAGCTTGTTAAGGTAATTACACAGGGGAAAGGATAATGTACTGGGAAGTCCTCAGAAGAATCTGGTTTGTGGTGAGGGGAGAGAGATAAAAGCTCATTTAGGAACGACATGAACATGCTGCGGAGGTAGCTGTTTATTAGTAAATATCTCCCCTGAGATTAAGAAAAGCAGTAGCTTAATAAATTAAGGACTTCCTGTTATGGTTACTGTACTGGTAACTCCCCAAAAGAATCTGGATTGTGGTGAGGGAACAGAGAAAAAAGCTCATTTAGGACCTGCACTTACGAAGGGGGTAGGCAGCTGTATATCAGGGAGTAAACCTTCCGAGAATAAAAACGGCTGGAGCTTGTTAAGGTAATTACACAGGGGAAAGGATAATGTACTGGGAACTACTCAGAAGAATCTGATTTGTGGTGAGGGGAGAGAGATAAAAGCTCATTTAGGAACGATATGAACATGCTGCGTAGGTAGCTGTTTATCAGTAAATATCTCCACTGAGATTAAGAAAAGCAGTAGCTTAATAAATTAAGTACTTCCTGGTATGGTTACTGTACTGGTAACTCCCCAAAAGAATCTGGATTGTGGTGAGGGTACAGAGAAAAAAGCTCATTTAGGACCTGCACTTACGAAGGGGGTAGGCAGCTGTATATCAGGGAGTAAACCTTCTGAGAATAAAAACAGCTGGAGCTTGTTAAGGTAATTACACAGGGGAAAGGATAATGTACTGGGAACTCCTCAGAACAATCTGATTTGTGGTGAGGGGAGAGAGATAAAAGCTCATTTAGGAACGACATGAACATGCTGCGTAGGTAGCTGTTTATCAGTAAATATCTCCACTGAGATTAAGAAAGCAGAAGCTTAATAAATTAAGTACTTCCTGGTATGGTTACTGTACTGGTAACTCCCCAAATGAATCTGGATTGTGGTGAGGGCACAGAGAAAAAAGCTCATTTAAGACCTGCACTTACGAAGGGGGTAGGCAGCTGTATATCAGGGAGTAAACCTTCTGAGAATAAAAACAGCTGGAGCTTGTTAAGGTAATTACACAGGTGAAAGGATAATGTACTGGGAACTCCTCAGAAGAATCTCATTTGTGGTGACCGGAGAGAGATAAAAGCTCATTTAGGAACGACATGAACATGCTGCGTAGGTAGCTGTTTATCAGTAAATATGTCCACTGTGATTTGGAAAAGCAGTAGCTTAATAAATTAAGTACTTCCTGGTATGGTTACTGTACTGGTAACTCCCCAAAAGAATCTGGAATGTGGTGAGGGAACAGAGAAAAAAGGTAATTTAGGACCTGCACTTAAGAAGGGGGTAGGCAGCTGTATATCAGGGAGTAAACCTTCTGAGAATAAAAACAGCTGGAGCTTGTTAAGGTAATTACACAGGGTAAAGGATAATGTACTGGGAACTCCTCAGAAGAATCTGATTTGTGGTGAGGGGAGAGAGATAAAAGCTCATTTAGGAACGACATGAACATGCTGCGTAGGTAGCTGTTTATGAGTAAATATCTCCACTGAGATTAAGAAAAGCAGTAGCTTAATAAATTAAGTACTTCCTGGTATGGTTACTGTACTGGTAACACCCCAAAAGAATCTGGATGGTGGTGAGGGAACAGAGAAAAAAGCTCATTTAGGACCTGCACTTACGAAGGGGGTAGGCAGCTGTATATCAGGGAGTATCGCTTGTGAGAATAAAAACAGCTGGAGCTTGTTAAGGTAATTACACAGGGTAAAGGATAATGTACTGGGAACTCCTCAGAAGAATCTGATTTGTGGTGAGGGGAGAGAGATAAAAGCTCAATTAGGAACGACATGAACATGCTGCGTAGGTAGCTGTTTATGAGTAAATATCTCCACTGAGATTAAGAAAAGCAGTAGCTTAATAAATTAAGTACTTCCTGGTATGGTTACTGTACTGGTAACACCCCAAAAGAATCTGGATGGTGGTGAGGGAACAGAGAAAAAAGCTCATTTAGGACCTGCACTTACGAAGGGGGTAGGCAGCTGTATATCAGGGAGTATCGCTTGTGAGAATAAAAACAGCTGGAGCTTGTTAAGGTAATTACACAGGGTAAAGGATAATGTACTGGGAACTCCTCAGAAGAATCTGATTCGTGGTGAGGGGAGAGAGATAAAAGCTCATTAAGGAACGACATGAACATGCTGCACACGTAGCTGTTTATCAGTAAATATCTCCACTGAGATTAAGAAAAGAAGTAGCTTAATAAATTAAGTACTTCCTGGTATGGATACTGTACTGGTAACTCCCAAAAGAATCTGGATTGTGGTGAGGATAGAGAGAAAAAAGCTCATTTAGGAACGAAATGAACATGCTGTGTAGGTAGCTGTTTATCAGTAAATATCTCCACTGAGATTAAGAAAAGCAGTAGCTTAATAAATTAAGTACTTCCTGGTATGCTTACTGTACTGGTAACTCCCCAAAAGAATCTGGATTGTGGTGAGGGAACAGAGAAAAAAGGTCATTTAGGACCTGCACTTACGAAGGGGGTAGGCAGCTGTATATCAGGGAGTAAACCTTCTGAGAATAAAAACAGCTGGAGCTTGTTAAGTTAATTACACAGGGGAAAGTATAATGTACTGGGAACAACTCAGAAGAATCTGATTTGTGGTGAGGGGAGAGAGATAAAAGCTCATTTAGGAACGACATGGTCATGCTGCGTAGGTAGCTGTTTATCAGTAAATATCTCCACTGAGATTAAGAAAAGCAGTAGCTTAATAAATTAAGTACTTCCTGGTATGGTTACTGTACTGGTAACTCCCCAAAAGAATCTGGATTGTGGTGAGGGAACAGAGAAAAAAGCTCATTTAGGATGTGCAGTTACGAAGGGGGTAGGCAGCTGTATATCAGGGAGTAAACCTTCTGAGAATAAAAAGAGCTGGAGCTTGTTAAGGTAATTACACAGGGGAAAGGATAATGTACTGGGAACTCCTCAGAAGAATCTGATTTGTGGTGAGGGGAGAGAGATAAAAGCTCATTTAGGAACGACATGAACATGCTGCATACGTAGCTGTTTATCAGTAAATATGTCCACTGAGATTAAGAAAAGCAGTAGCTACATACATTAAGTACTTCCTGGTATGGATACTGTACTGGTAACTCCCCAAAAGAATCTGGATTGTGGTGAGGGAACAGAGAAAAAAGCTCATTTAGGAACGACATGAACATGCTGCGTAGGTAGCTGTTTATTAGTAAATATCTACACTGAGATTAAGAAAAGCAGTAGCTTAATAAATTAAGTACTTCCTGGTATGGTTACTGTACTGGAAACTCCCCAAATGAATCTGGATTGTGGTGAGGGAACAGAGAGAAAACCTCATTTAGGACCTGCACTTACGAAGGGGGTAGGCAGCTGTATATCAGGGAGTAAACCTTCTGAGAATAAAAACAGCTGGAGCTTGTTAAGGTAATTACACAGGGGAAAGGATAATGTACTGGGAACTCCTCAGAAGAATCTGATTTGTGGTGAGGGGAGAGAGATAAAAGCTCATTTAGGAACGACATGAACATGCTGCGTAAGTAGCTATTTATCAGTAAATAAATCCACTGAGATTAAGAAAAGCAGTAGCTTAATAAATTAAGTACTTCCTGGTATGGTTACTGTACTGGTAACTCCCGGAAAGAATCTGGATTGTGGTGAGGGAACAGAGAAAAAGCTCATTTTTGACATTCACTTACGAAGGGGGTAGGCAGCTGTATATCAGGGAGTAAACCTTCCGAGAATAAAAACATCTGGAGATTGTTAAGGTAATTATACAGGGAAAGGATAATGTACTGGAAACTCCTCAGAAGAATCTGATTTGTGGTGAGGGGAGAGAGATAAAAGCTCATTTATGAAGGACATGAACATGCTGCGTAGGTAGCTGTTTATCAGTAAATATCTCCACTGAGAATAAGAAAAGCAGTAGCTTAAAAAATTAAGTAATCCATGGTATGGTTACTGTACTGGTAACTCCCCAAAAGAATCTGGATTGTGGTGATGGAACAGAGAAAAAAGCTCATTTAGGACCTGCACTTACGAAGGGGGTAGGCAGCTATATATCAGGGAGTAAACCTTCTGAGAATAAAAACAGCTGGAGCTTGTTAAGGTAATTACACAGGGGAAAGTATAATGTACTGGGAACTCCTCAGAAGAACCTGAGTTTTGGTGAGGGGAGAGAGATAAAAGCTCAATTAGGAACGACATGAACATGCTGCCTAGGTAGGTGTTAATCAGTATATATCTCCACTGAGATCAAGAAAAGCAGTAGCTTAATAAATTAAGTACTTCCTGGTATGGTTACTGTACTGGGAACTCCCCAAAAGAATCTGGATTGTGGTTAGGGAACAGAGAAAAAAGCTCATTTAGGACCTGCACTTACGAAGGGGGTGGGCAGCAGTATATCAGGGAGTAAAACTTCTGAGAATAAAAACAGGTGGAGCTTCTTAAGGTAATTACACAGGGGAAAGGATAATGTACTGGGAACAACTCAGAAGAATCTGATTTGTGGTGAGGGGAGAGATATAAAAGCTCATTTAGGAACGACATGATCATGCTGCGTAGGTAGCTGTTTATCAGTAAATATCTCCACTGAGATTAAGAAAAGCAGTAGCTTAATAAATTAAGTACTTCCTGGTATGGTTACTGTACTGGTAACTCCCCAAAAGAATCTGGATTGTGGTGAGGGAACAGAGAAAAAAGCTCATTTAGGACCTGCAGTTACGAAGGGGGTAGGCAGCTGTATATCAGGGAGTAAACCTCCTGAGAATAAAAACAGCTGGAGCTTGTTAAGGTAATTACACAGGGGAAAGGATAATGTACTGGGAACTCCTCAGAAGAATCTGATTTGTGGTGAGGGGAGAGAGATAAAAGCTCATTTAGGAACGACATGAACATGCTGCATACGTAGCTGTTTATCAGTAAATATGTCCACTGAGATTAAGAAAAGCAGTAGCTAAATACATTAAGTACTTCCTGGTATGGACACTGTACTGGTAACTCCCCAAAAGAATCTGGATTGTGGTGAGGGAACAGAGAAAAAAGCTCATTTAGGAACGACATGAACATGCTGCGTAGGTAGCTGTTTATCAGTAAATATCTCCACTGAGATTAAGAAAAGCAGTAGCTTAATAAATTAAGTACTTCCTGGTATGGTTACTGTACTGGTAACTCCCCAAAAGAATCTGGATTGTGGTGAGGGAACAGAGAAAAAACCTCATTTAGGACCTGCACGTACGAAGGGGGTAGGCAGCTGTATATCAGGGAGTAAACCTTCTGAGAATAAAAACAGCTGGAGCTTGATAAGGGAATTACACAGGGGAAAGGATAATGTACTGGGAACTCCTCAGAAGAATCTGATTTGTGGTGAGGGGAGAGAGATAAAAGCTCATTTAGGAACGACATGAACATGCTGCGTAGGTAGCTGTTTATCAGTAAATAAATCCACTGAGATTAAGAAAGGCAGTAGCTTAATAAATTAAGTACTTCCTGGTATGGTTACTGTACTGGTAACTCCCCAAAAGAATCTGGATTGTGGTGAGGGAACAGAGAAAAAGCTCATTTAGGACATGCACTTACGAAGGGTGTAGGCAGCTGTATATCAGGGAGTAAACCTTCTGAGAATAAAAACAGCTGGAGCTTGTTAAGGTAATTACACAGGTTAAAGGATAATGTACTGGGAACTCCTCAGAAGAATCTGATTTGTGGTGAGGGGAGAGAAATAAAAGCTCAATTAGGAACGACATGAACATGCTGTGTAGGTAGCTGTTTATCAGTAAATATCTCCACTGAGATTAACAAAAGCAGTAGCTTAATAAATTAAGTACTTCCTGGTATGGTTACTGTACTGGTAACTCCCCAAAGAATCTGGATTGTGGTGAAGGAACAGAGAAATAAGCTCATTTAGGACCTGCACTTACGAAGGGGGTTGGCAGCTGTATATCAGGGAGTAAACCTTCCGAGAATAAAAACAGCTGGAGCTTGTTAAGGTAATTACACAGGGAAAGGATAATGTACTGGGAACTCCTCAGAAGAATCTGATTTGTGGTTAGGGGAGAGAGATAAAAGCTCATTTATGAACGACATGAACATGCTGCGTAGGTAGCTGTTTATCAGTAAATATCTCCACTGAGAATAAGAAAAGCAGTAGCTTAAAAAATTAAGTACTAAGTGAGGAGAAAGATGGCGCCGAGACAATAGGGAGGCACCCCGACTCGCACCAACTGAATAGCGAGCTGGGAACTCCAACACCCAACACTCCACCAAGAACCCAGCAAAACCAGCATCCAGAAGCAGTGGAGAAACGCAGGAAAACAAAAAGGAGCAAAAAAGAAGAACCGAAAACCTACACGGAGCCGGAGATTAATCGGGGCACCCTCCCCCCACCAGCCGGCCCTGGCCCAAACAGGGTCAGGCTGGGAAAGGGAAACCCGGCGATCGGCAGACAGGTTGCCAGGAGCGCAGAATCCATATAGCGGGAGACCCCACGGACACAAAGCAGGGTGCGGACCAAGACACACCCAGCAGCGACGAGAAGTTCGGGTCCACACCGGATTCGGACAAGGGAACCCAGCGCGGCAGAAAGAGGGAACGGGGGAGCCACCACGACACTTCGCCAACCCCTGAAGGGCCAACGGCGGTGCGGGACACGCACACAAAGCAGCAAAAGTGAGTCCCCCATAATCCCTTCCCCCAACGGGAGACCCAAGCCCGACAAAGACGATATATCTCCCTCCCTCCCCCTCCCCACTCCCGTGGGAACAAAGATTCCCCAAATCAGGCGGGAAGCTCCCAGCAGGCACTGGGAAGCCAGTCTAGCAGGGGAAGGGCGGAACAGCCCCAAGCCCCCAAAGGTTCCTGAACTGGCAGAACCGGCCCCGTCCCCTTCCCAACAGGGGCCAGGGACGGCCGGCAGGGCAAGCCCCACCCGAGGCGCCTAGACCTTGCGGACTCTTACAACTAAAATCACAGGCGCTGGTGGGCAATACCAGCCCAGCAGGGTCACCTGAGCCTGATCTCGTTCCCCCTCCTCGAAGCGGAGGCGAGGTCTGAGGGTGCCAAGCCACACCCGGACAGTCGATCCCACTGGGCCCCACACATACTGCTTCCCCCCCCCAACGGACTCGCGGGAGGGCGCAAGCACAACCCAACAACCCAGGGCTCGCTCTGGGAGGCAGACCCCACTTAAGTGCCTGTTGTAGGGGACTCACAGTGCACAGGAGGGCGGGGCCCCGGCGAAAGCGCCCGCTCTGATAGGCGTGCCCTGCACTGGTGGGCGGGGCCACAGCGACAGCACCTGCTGACGCAGACACGCCTACACAGAAGGGAGGGAAGAACTACACAGACTCCCAGATGCGCAAATCACAAAGAAACATAACTCAGTTCATCAAAGGACAAGCCAACTCGCCAGCTCCAAAAAGCAGCACGACTGGAGAGGAGATGGAGAATAAAAAAGCAAATGAGGACATGTTAACAGGAATGATCGAAACCGTCAGAAATGAAATCAGAAAACAATTCCAGGAGTTTAGAGCGGAAATCTGGAAGGACACCCAGGAAGCCAAGAAAGAAATGGAAGCAAAACTGGATACAATGCAAGCCTCGTTTAAAGAAATGGAAGCAAAAATGGATACAATGCAAGCCGCCTTTAAAGAAAATCTCCACACCCTGAGAATTGAAATGCATGAAAAAATAGATTTAAAATACAACTCTTTAAAGGAAGAAATTTCCACGATCAGAGCTGATATGACAACCATGAATAGCTCTCTGACATCCATAAACTCCGCAATTGAAACCATAACACAAAGAGTGGACCATATGGAATCCAGAATCTCTCGCCTGGACGATGAAGCAGCTGACAACAACCAGAAAATGACCACACTCCAAGAAAAGGTGAAGCTTCAGGGAAGATTACTCCAGGAACTAATGGACAAAGACAAGAGATATAATCTGCGTATAATTGGAATAGAAGAAGGAGCCGAATATCAGAGCAGAGGGCTTAATCATGTTCTCAATAAAGTTATTGCAGAAAACTTCCCCAATCTCACAGGGGACCCCATCCAGGTAACCGAAGCCTATAGGACACCTGGCAGGCCAGACCCCAGGAAAACCACCCCAAGGCACATAATATTCAAGACTACAGACCTCAAGATTAAAGAGCAAATTCTGAATTCAGCCAAAGCGAAGAAGGAAACTTTTTTCAATGGGAAGAGGATTCGAATAACATCCGACTTATCCACACAAACTTACCAAGCTCGAAGTGAGTGGAAGAACACCATCCAAGTACTTCAGAATAACAATTTACAACCTCGGATCAAATATCCAGCGAAACTGGAGTTCACATTCGAAGGGAGAACCAGATCTTTCCACACCAAAGAGGAGCTAAAGGAGTATGTGAATAAAAAACCAGCCCTACAGCGAATATTAAGAGGGGAAGCCCACCCAACAGAGATCGTAAAAGACACACAGACAGATTCAGAAAGAAACTTCAATAGCCAAAGTCCAGCAGAAACACAAGCTCACTAAAGACAAGAAGAAAAAAAAAAAACAACAGGAAAAAACAGCCCAACAAGAAAATGGAAGGAGAAAAAACACCCTTATCCTTGATCTCTTTAAATATAAATGGCTTAAACTCCCCGATCAAGAGGAGCAGACTGGCAGAATGGATCCGCAAGCAAAAAGTTGACATCTGTTGTCTACAAGAGACCCACCTTACAGCAAGGGACAAAAACAGGCTTCGAATGAAAGGATGGAGCAAGATCTACCAAGCAAATGCACCCACCAAAACGGCAGGTGTAGCCATCCTGATCTCAGACAAGCTGGATTTCTCTTTAAAGTCCACTCAAAAAGACAAAGAAGGACACTACATATTGATACAAGGAAAAATCCAGAATCAAGACATCACGGTGATAAATGTATACTCACCGAACAAAAGAGGCCCGACATATGTCAAGCAAATTCTCACAGAATTACAGAGCAAGATAGATGCAAACACAATCATAGTGGGTGACTTTAATACTCCTCTCTCTCCAAGAGATAGATCCAACACCCAGAGGATTAGTAAGGGAGCTGAGGACCTAAATAACACCATTGCCCAAATGGATCTAACAGACCTATATAGAACCTTCCACCCTACAGAGACCCAATACACCTTCTTTTCAGCAGCCCATGGATCATATTCCAAAATAGACCACGTCATAGCCCACACAAAGAACCTCAGCAAATACAAAAGAATTGACATCATCCCATGTATTATATCTGATCACAGTGGATTAAAGGTAACCCTCAACAACAAAGGATACCACAGAGCCTATACACACTCTTGGAGGCTAAACCCCACGCTGCTATCCAACACTTGGGCCACAGATCAAATTAAAGATGAAATCAACGAATTCATAAGCCACAATGACAAAGAAAACACATCACAAAGAAACCTATGGGACACAGCTAAGGCAGTACTGAGGGGCAAGATCATTGCACTCAGTACCCACATTAAAAGAATGGAAGCAGAGCAGGTGAATACCCTCACGATGAAACTAAAACAACTGGAGAAACAAGAAATGACAGAATCTAAAACAACTAGGAGGGGAGAGATTACAAAGATTAAAGAAGAGATAAATCTGATTGAAAATAGAAAGACCATTCAACAAATAAATAAGACTAAAAGCTGGTTCTTTGAGAAAATAAACAAAATTGACAGACCCCTTGCAAGACTCACAAAAAAAAGAAGAGAAGAGACTCATATACGTAAAATCAGGGACTCCACAGGAAAAATTACAACAAATACACACGATATTCAAACAATCATAAGGAGCTATTTCCAAAACCTCTACTCAACAAAAAACAATAATTTTACAGAAATGGATCAATTCTTAGAGAAGTACAAACTGCCCAAACTGAACCAAGAAGAAATAAATCAACTAAATAAACCAATAACTTACGGTGAGATACAGGAGGTAATCAAGAACCTCCCTACTAAGAAAAGCCCAGGCCCAGATGGATTCACCAATGAATTCTACAAAACCTTTAGTGAGGAGCTAATTCCAATACTCCTCAAACTCTTCCGCGAAATAGAAACGGAGGGAAAAATCCCGAACTCATTCTACGAAGCTAATATCATACTCATCCCCAAACCAGGCAAAGATCCAACAAAAAAAGAGAACTACAGACCAATATCACTAATGAACACAGATGCAAAGCTCCTCAATAAAATATTAGCTAACAGGATCCAGAAAGTGATCAAGAATATCATACATCATGACCAAGTAGGCTTCATCCCTCAGTCACAAGGATGGTTCAACATCCGTAAATCAATCAATGTAATTCACCACATAAACAGAACTAAAATCAAGAATCACATTGTTATCTCAGTCGATGCCCAAAAAGCCTTTGACAAAATACAACATCCATACCTATTAAAAGCTTTGGAGAGAACAGGAATAGATGGAACATTCCTCAAAACAATAAAAGCCATATACAACAGACCAACTGCTAATATCATATTAAATGGAGAGAAACTTAAATCATTCCCCCTAAACACAGGAACAAGACAAGGATGCCCACTCTCCCCACTTCTGTTCAACATAGTACTGGAATCCCTAGCCATAGCAATAAGGCAAGAGGAGGACATCAAAGGGATCCACATCGGCAAGGAAGAAATCAAGTTATCCCTATTCGCAGACGACATGATCTTATATCTCAAGGACCCAAAAAACTCAGTACCCAAACTCCTACATCTAATAAACCAATTTGGCAAAGTAGCAGGATACAAAATCAATCCACAAAAGTCAGCAGCTTTTCTGTACACCAGCAATAGACAAACAGAAAAGGAAATTATGGAAACGATTCCATTTACAGTAGCCAAAAAAAGAATAAAGTACCTAGGGATCAACTTAACCAAGGACGTGACGGACCTATTCAATGAAAACTACAAAAATCTAATAAGGGAAATCAAAGAAGACACAAGGAGATGGAAAGACCTCCCATGCTCATGGGTAGGCAGAATCAATATAGTGAAAATGGCCATACTGCCCAAATTGTTATACAAATTCAATGCAATACCTATCAAAATCCCAGCCACATTCTTCACTGAAATAGAGAAACCAATCCATAAGTTCATATGGAACAGCAAAAAACCTAGAATAGCCAAAGCAATTCTAGGCAAAAAACATAGTGCAGGAGGTATCACCATACCAGACTTCAAGCTCTACTACAAGGCCATCATAACAAAAACAGCATGGTATTGGTATAAAAACAGATCGGAAGACCAGTGGATTAGAATTGAAGACCCAGAAATAAAACCGCACTCTTACAGCCAACTGATATTCGACAAAGGAGCTAAAGACATACAATGGAATAAACATAGCCTCTTCAACTACTGGTGCTGGGAGAACTGGGCAGCCATATGCAGAAAACTCAAAGTAGACCCAAGCCTAACACCATGCACCAAGATCAACTCAAAATGGATCAAGGACCTCAACATCAGACCTGAATCCTGGAAACTACTGAAGGACAGAGTAGGAAAGACACTAGAACTTATAGGCACAGGAAGGAACTTCCTGAATAGAGTCCCAGGCGCACAACAAATAGGGGAAAGACTCAACAAATGGGACTACTACAAATTAAAAAGTTTCTGCACAGCTAAGGTCATAGCCACCAAAATAGAAAGACAGCCAACGATATGGGAAAGGATATTTACCAGCACAGCAACAGACAAAGGCCTGATATCTGTCATCTACAGAGAACTCAAAAAACTAAGCCCCTCCAAGCCCAATAAACCTATTAGGAAATGGGCAAAAGAGCTAAAGAGAGACTTCACAAGAGAAGATATAAAAATGGCAAAGAAACACATGAGGAAATGCTCAACATCCCTGCTAGTAAAGGAAATGCAAATAAAAACAACCCTGAGATACCACCTCACCCCAGTTAGAATGGCCTATACTCTGAACTCAGGAAACAACAAATGCTGGAGGGGCTGTGGGGAAAGAGGAACCCTTCTCCATTGTTGGTGGGAGTGCAAATTAGTACAGCCACTTTGGAGAACAGTATGGAGGTTTCTCAAAAAGCTCAATATAGACCTACCCTATGACGCAGCCATACCACTCCTAGGCATCTATCCTAAACAGCAAAACCCAAGATATCAAAAGGACATTTGTACTTCCATGTTTATCGCAGCACAATTCACAATAGCCAAAATTTGGAAACAACCCAGATGCCCCTCCACAGATGAATGGATCCAAAAAATATGGTACTTATACACAATGGAATACTACATAGCGATTAGGAATGGTGAAATATTGTTATTTGCAGGGAAATGGTCAGAACTCGAACAAATAATGTTGAGTGAGACAAGCCTAGAACACAGAAAACAAAGGGGCATGATCTCCCTGATATATGACTGTTAACAAAGGGAGATGGAGAGACAGTAGAGACCAAGTCTGTGAACACTGTATATGTGCTTGATACATTGTATACTGCATATGGGTCTACCTGACCTAGACAAGGGATGGGAAAACAGGTTGTAAGATATCACAAGAAATGTACACAATGCCCTACTATGTAACTGCACCCTCTTTGCACAGCACCTTGTAAAAAAAAAAAAAATTTATGTTCAATTGATAATAAAAAAAATAAAATAAAATAAAAAAAAAAAATTAAGTACTCCCTGGTATGGTTACTGTACTGGTAACTCCCCAAAAGAATCTGGATTGTGGTGAGGGAACAGAGAAAAAAGCTCATTTAGGACCTGCACTTACGAAGGGGGTAGGCAGCTATATATCAGGGAGTAAACCTTCTGAGAATAAAAACAGCTGGAGCTTGTTAAGGTAATTACACAGGGGAAAGTATAATGTACTGGGAACTCCTCAGAAGAACCTGAGTTGTGGTGAGGGGAGAGAGATAAAAGCTCATTTAGGAACGACATGAACATGCTGCCTAGGTAGCTGTTTATCAGTATATATCTCCACTGAGATTAAGAAAAGCAGTAGCTTAATAAATTAAGTACTTCCTGGTATGGTTACTGTCCTGGGAACTCCCCAAAAGAATCTGGATTGTGGTTAGGGAACAGAGAAAAAAGCTCATTTAGGACCTGCACTTACGAAGGGGGTAGGCAGCAGTATATCAGGGAGTAAACCTTCTGAGAATAAAAACAGGGGAGCTTGTTAAGGTAATTACACAGGGGAAAGGATAATGTACTGGGAACAACTCAGAAGAATCTGATTTGTGGTGAGGGGAGAGAGATAAAAGCTCATTTAGGAACGACATGATCATGCTGCGTAGGTAGCTGTTTATCAGTAAATATCTCCACTGAGATTAAGAAAAGCAGTAGCTTAATAAATTAAGTACTTCCTGGTATGGTTACTGTACTGGTAACTCCCCAAAAGAATCTGGATTGTGGTGAGGGAACAAAGAAAAAAGCTCATTTAGGACCTGCACTTACGAATGGGTTAGGCATCTATATATCAGAGTGTAAACCTTCTGAGAATAAAAACAGCTGGGGCTTGTTAAAGTAATTACACAGGGGAAAGGATAATGTACTGGGAATTCTTCAGAAGAATCTGATTTGTGGTGAATGGAGAGAGATAAAAGCTCATTTAGGAACGACACGAACATGCTGGGTACATAGCTGTTTATCAGTAAATATCTCCACTGAGATTAAGAAAAGCAGTAGATTAATAAATAAAGTACTTCCTGGTATGGATACTGTACTGGTAACTCCCCAAAATAATCTGAATTGTGGTGAGGGAACAGAGAAAAAAGCTCATTTAGGACCTGCACTTACGAAGGGGGTAGGCAGCTGTATATCAGGGAGTAAACCTTTTGAGAATAAAAACAGCTGGAGTTTATTAAGGTAATTACACAGGGGAAAGGAAAATGTACTGGGAACTCCTCAGCAGAATCTGATTTGTGGTGAGGGGAGAGAGATAAAAGCTCATTTAGGAACGACATGAACATGCTGCATACGTAGCTGTTTATCAGTAAATATCTCCACTGAGATTAAGAAAAGCAGTAGCTTAATAAATTAAGTACTTCCTGGTATGGATGCTGTACTGGTAACTCCCCAAAAGAATCTGGATTGTGATGAGGGAACAGAGAAAAAAGCTCATTTCGGACCAGCACTTACGAAGGGGGTAGGCAGCTGTATATCAGGGAGTAAACTTTCTGAGAATAAAAACAGCTGGAGCTTGTTATGGTAATTACACAGGGGAAAGGATTATGTACTGGGAACTCCTCAGAAGAATCTGATTTGTGGTGAGGGGAGAGAGATAAAAGCTCATTTAGGAACGACATGAACATGCTGCGTAGGAAGCTGTTTATCAGTAAATATCTCCACTGAGATTAATAAAAGCAGTAGCTTAATAAATTAAGTAATTCCTGGTATGGTTACTGTACTGGTAACTCCCCAAAAGAATCTGGATTGTGGTGAGGCAACAGAGAAAAAGCTCATTTAGAACCTGCACTTATGAAGGGGGTCGGCAGCTGTATATCAGGGAGTAAACCTTCTGAGAATAAAAACAGCTGGAGCTTGTTAAGGTAATTACACAGGGGAAAGGATAATGTACTGGGAACTCCTCAGAAGAATCTGATTTGTGGTGAGGGCAGAGAGATAAAAGCTCATTTAGGAACGACATGTACATGCTGCATACGTTGCTGTTTATCAGTAAATATGTCCACTGAGATTAAGAAAAGCAGTAGCTAAATACATTAAGTACTTCCTGGTATGGATACTGTACTGGTAAGTCCCCAAAAGTATCAGGATTGTGGTGAGGGAACAGAGAAAAAAGCTTATTTATGAACGACATGAACATGCTGCGTAGTTAGCTGTTTATCAGTAAATATCTCCACTGAGATTAAGAAAACCAGTAGCTTAATAAATTAAGTACTTCCTGCTATGGTTACTGTACTGGTAACTCCCCAAAAGAATCTGGATTGTGGTGAGGGAACAGAGAAAAAACCTCATTTAGGACCTGCACTTACGAATGGGGTAGGCAGCTTTATATCAGGGAGTAAACCTTCTGAGAATAAAAACAGCTGGAGCTTGTTAAGGTAATTACACAGGGGAAAGGATAATGTACTGGGAAATCCTCAGAAGAATCTGATTTGTGGTGAGGGGAGAGATATAAAAGCTCATTTAGGAACGACATGAACATGCTGCGTAGGTAGCTGTTTATCAGTAAATAAATCCACTGATATTAAGAAAAGCAGTAGCTTAATAAATTAATTACTTCCTGGTACGGTGACTGTACTGGTAACTCCCCAAAAGAATCTGGATTGTGGTGAGGGAACAGAGAAAAAAGCTCATTTAGGACCTGCACTTACGAAGGGGGTAGGCAGCTATATATAAGGGAGTAAAACTTCTGAGAATAAAAACAGCTGGAGCTTGTTAAGGTAATTACACAGGGGAAAGGATAATGTACTGGGAACTCCTCAGAAGAACCTGATTTGTGGTGAGGGGAGAGAGATAAAAGCTCATTTAGGAACGACATGAACATGCTGCCTAGGTAGCTGTTTATCAGTAAATATCTCCACTGAGATTAAGAAAAGCAGTAGCTTAGTAAATTAAGTACTTCCTGGTATGGTTACTGTACTGGGAACTCCCCAAAAGAATCTGGATGGTGGTTAGGGAACAGAGAATAAAGCTCATTTAGGACCTGCACTTACGAAGGGGGTAGGCAGCAGTATATCAGGGAGTAAACCTTCTGAGAATAAAAACAGGTGGAGCTTGTTAAGGTAATTACACAGGGGAAAGGATAATGTACTGGGAACTCCTCAGAAGAATCTGATTTGTGGTGAGGGGAGAGAGATAAAAGCTCATTTAGGAACGACGTGAACATGCTGCATACGTAGCTGTTTATCAGTAAATATGTCCACTGAGATTAAGAAAAGCAGTAGCTAAATACATTAAGTACTTCCTGGTATGGACACTGTACTGGTAACTCCCCAAAAGAATCTGGATTGTGGTGAGGGAACAGAGAAAAAAGCTCATTTAGGAACGACATGAACATGCTGCGTAGGTAGCTGTTTATCAGTAAATATCTCCACTGAGATTAAGAAAAGCAGTAGCTTAATAAATTAAGTACTTCCTGGTATGGTTACTGTACTGGTAACTCCCCAAAAGGATCTGGATTGTGGTTAGGGAACAGAGAAAAAA
Organism: Perognathus longimembris pacificus; assembly: GCF_023159225.1. Lineage (NCBI taxonomy): Eukaryota > Metazoa > Chordata > Mammalia > Rodentia > Heteromyidae > Perognathus > Perognathus longimembris. Next base: position 1,856 of record NW_025959927.1, on the reverse strand, counting down.
GCTCATTTAGGACCTGCACTTACGAAGGGGGTAGGCAGCAGTATATCAGGGAGTAAACCTTCTGAGAATAAAAACAGGTGGAGCTTGTTAAGGTAATTACACAGGGGAAAGGATAATGTACTGGGAACTCCTCAGAAGAATCTGATTTGTGGTGAGGGGAGAGAGATAAAAGCTCATTTAGGAACGACATGGACATGCTGCGTAGTTAGCTGTTTATCAGTAAATATCTCCACTGAGACTAAGAAAAGCAGTAGCTTAATAAATTAAGTACTTCCTGGTATGGTTACTGTACTGGTAACTCCCCAAAAGAATCTGGATTGTGGTGAGGGAACAGAGAAATAAGCTCATTTAGGACCTGCACTTACGAAGGGGGTAGGCAGCAGTACATCAGGGAGTAAACTTCTGAGAATAAAAACAGCTGGAGCTTGTTAAGGTAATTACACAGGGGAAAGGATAATGTACTGGGAACTCCTCAGAAGAATCTGATTTGTGGTGAGGGGAGAGAGATAAAAGCTCCTTTAGGAACGACATGGACATGCTGCGTAGGTAGGTGTTTATCAGTAAATATCTCCACTGAGATTAAGAAAAGCAGTAGCTTAATAAATTAAGTACTTCCTGGTATGGTTACTATACTGGTAACTCCCCAAAAGAATCTGGGTTGTGGTGAGGGAACAGAGAAAAAAGCTCATTAGAACCTGCAGTTCAGAAGGGGGTAGGCAGCAGTATATCAGGGAGTAAACCTTCTGAGAATAAAAACAGCTGGAGCTTGTTAAGGTAATGACACAGGGGAAAGGATAATGTACTGGGAACTCCTCAGAAGAATCTGATTTGTGGTAAGGGCAGAGAGATAAAAGCTCATTTAGGAACGACATGAACATGCTGCGTAGGTAGCTGTTTATCAGTAAATATCTCCACTGAGATTAAGAAAAGCAGTAGCTTAATAAATTAAGTACTTCCTGGTATGGTTACTGTACTGGTAACTCCCCAAATAATCTGGATTGTGGTGAGGGAACAGAGAAAAAAATTCATTGTGGACCTGCACTTGCGAAGGGGGTAGGCAGCTGTATATCAGGGAGTAAACCTTCTGAGAATAAAAACAGCTGCAGCTTGTTAAGGTAATAACACAGGGGAAAGGATAATGTACTGGGAACTCCTCAGAAGAATCTGATTTGTGGTGAGGGCAGAGAGATAAAAGCTCATTTAGGAACGACATGTACATGCTGCATACGTTGCTGTTTATCAGTAAATATGTCCACTGTGATTAAGAAAAGCAGTAGCTAAATACATTAAGTACTTCCTGGTATGGATACTGTACTGGTAAGTCCCCAAAAGTATCGGGATTGTGGTGAGGGAACAGAGAAAAAAGCTTATTTATGAACGACATGAACATGCTGCGTAGTTAGCTGTTTATCAGTAAATATCTCCACTGAGATTAAGAAAACCAGTAGCTTAATAAATTAAGTACTTCCTGCTATGGTTACTGTACTGGTAACTCCCCAAAAGAATCTGGATTGTGGTGAGGGAACAGAGAAAAAACCTCATTTAGGACCTGCACTTACGAATGGGGTAGGCAGCTTTATATCAGGGAGTAAACCTTCTGAGAATAAAAACAGCTGAGCTTGTTAAGGTAATTACACAGGGGAAAGGATAATGTACTGGGAAATCCTCAGAAGAATCTGATTTGTGGTGAGGGGAGAGAGATAAAAGCTCATTTAGGAACGACATGAACATGCTGCGTAGGTAGCTGTTTATCAGTAAATAAATCCACTGAGATTAAGAAAAGCAGTAGCTTAATAAATTAATTACTTCCTGGTACGGTGACTGTACTGGTAACTCCCCAAAAGAATCTGGATTGT
>NW_025959926.1:0-46647 GCF_023159225.1 Perognathus longimembris pacificus | reverse complement strand
ACAGATATAGATGCTACTGGCTCTTTCTCTTTGAAAAATTTCCCCCCTTTCCTTCCTTCCTTCCTTCCTTCCTTCCTTCCTTCCTTCCTTCCTTCCTTCCTTTCTTTTTTTGGCCTGTCCTGGGGCTTGAACTCAGGGCCTGAGCACTGTCTTGTGCTCAAGGCTAGCATTCTACCACTTGAGCCACAGCACCACTTCTGGCTTTTTCTATTTATGTGGTGCTGAGGAACCGAACCCAGGGCTTCATGCATGCTAGGCGAGCATCTATCACTAAGCCACATTCCCAGCCCCAAAAGTTGTTGTTGTTGGTGGTGGTGGTTCTGGGGCTTGAACTCAGGGCTTAGGCCTGTCCCTGAGCTCCTTTGCTCAAGGCTAGCCCTCCAACCCTTGAGCTGCATGCAGCTCCACTCAACATATCAGTTTATAAATACAAATAAGTGTGTGTGTGTGTGTGTGTCTGGCACTGGGGCTTGAACTCAGGGTCTGGGCAGGATCAGCTTTTCCACCCAAGGCTGGTTGGTGCTCAACCACTTGAGTCATAGCTCTGCCTCTGGCTTTTTTGTTGTTGTTGTTGGCCATGGAATGCTGGGCCCAGGCGCTGTGCCTGAGCTCCTCAGCTCAAGGCTGGCCCTCTAGCACTTTGAGCCACAGCGCCACTTCCGGTTTTCTGGTGGCTAACTGGAGATAAGCGTCTCATGGACTTTCCTGCCCTGAATGGCTTTTGAACCACGATCCTCAGGTCTAAGCTTCCTGAATAGCTGGGATTACAGGCCAGAGTCACTGGCACCCAGCCAGTATAGTGAATCAATGTCACCCCTTTCTCTTTTTCTTTCTCTTCTTTTGTGCTGGAATCCAGGGCTTGGACGCTGTCCCTTTGCCATTTCACTCCAGGCTGGCACTCTACAGCTTTAGCTCCTTGTCTAGCTTTTCGGTGGTTAATTGGAGATAAGAATCTCATGGAGCAGGGCACTGGTGGCTCACCCCTGTCATCCTAGCTACTCAGGAGGCTGAGATCTGAGGGCCACAGCTTCAAGCCAGCCTGATCAGGGAAGTCTATGAGACTCTTATTTCCAACTAACCACCAGAAAAACCAGAAATGGCGCTGTGGCTCAAGTGGTAGAGCGCTAGCCTTGAGCGAAAGAGGCTCAGGGACAGCGCGCAGGCCCCGAGTCCAAGGACCATTATGACTTATCTACAAGTCAGGCAAGTTACCCCTCTAGATATAGTATCCTCCTTCTCCTATCTTCCCTACCCCACTCCTGTCCAAGTGCTCTTTGAGCACACCTGGAAGTATGCCAGCTATGTGTCCTCTAAAAATCCCCGGCAAGGAGACCATCATCATCTCTCCCGGAGAGGAGTCAGATCTCAGGGAATAGCAGGAGAGTTTTCCTTTCCATCTCAGAGGACAGTGTGCCAAGAGGGAAACCAAGGGACGCGGGTCGGGTGGCAGTGCTCCCTGCCGGCCACTAGGGGGGCGGTGCTGGCTTCACGGTCGGGATTTGCTGGGTTTCTGTGGTTTGGAATCAGTGGTCAGCAGAGGGCAGCCTGGCCCGGCCCAAGCTGCTGGGCACTGAGACCAGGGTGCGGGGTGGGTGGGCCTTGCTGCAGAAATTCTGCTCCTCCTCAACATCCCAGGAACGGCTATGCTGCTGATAAAATCATACCTTTCCTTTCCTTTTCCCTCTCTCCCTGGAGTTCATTTTGAGAGATATTATTTTATATGATCATCATCTGATTATTTCATACCTCCTTCTTTGGTCTCACTGTGTGTGAATGCCTGGAGTCCTGTATAATTTATCATGTCCTGGTGTCAATGATGCCTCTTCAGTCACTGGAACGCTCACTTTCCCACACTGACCGCTCTGCTGTCACTTAAGTAGGACAGGGTGTAATGCAAACCTCCTCCTCCTCCTCCTCCGCCTCCTCCTCCTCCTCCTCCTCCTCCTCCTCCTCCTCTTCTTCCTCCTCCTCCTCCTCCTCTTCCTTCTCTTCCTCCTCCTCCTCCTCCTCCTCTTCCTTCTCTTCCTCCTCGTCCTCCTCCTCTTCCTCCTCCTCCTCCTTCTCTCATCCTCCTCCTCCTCCTCCTCCTCTTCCTTCTCTTCCTCCTTCTCCTCCTCCTCCTCCTCTTCCTCCTCCTCCTCCTCCTCCTCCTCCTCCTCTTCCTCCTCCTCCTCCTCTTCCTCCTCCTCTTCCTCCTCCTCCTCCTTCTCTTCATCCTCCTCCTCCTCCTCCTCTTCCTTCTCTTCCTCCTTCTCCTCCTCCTCCTCCTCCTCCTCCTCCACCTCTTCCTTCTCTTCCTCCTCCTCCTCCTCCTCCTCCTCTTCCTTCTCTTCCTCCTTCTCCTCCTCCTCCTCTTCTGTCTCTTCCTCCTCCTCCTCCTCCTCCTCCTCCTCCTCTTCCTCCTCCTCCTCTTCCTCCCCCTCCCCCTCCTCCTCTTCCTCCCCTCCCCCTCCTCCTCTTCTCCTCTTCCTCCGCGCCAGTGCTGGGGCTTGAACTCAGGCCCTTAGCTTTCTTGCCCTAGGCTGGTGCTCTGTTGCTTGAGTCCAGCTCCGCTTCTGGCCTTGGGGGCGTTAATTGGCATTGAGAATCCCATGTGTCTTCTGCCTGGGCTGGCTTCAAAGTTGGATTCTCGGCTCTCAGCCCCCTGAGGAGCTAGGTTCAAAGGCGTGAGCCACTGATGTTTGGCAAGCGGATAGTATCTTTAAGAGTCTTTATTATTACTTTTGTATTTAAGTACTTGTGCAAAGGAGTTTCAGTGGAACGTATCAGCTTATGAGTTACTATGTCTTGATCAGTGTCAGCCCTGTCATCCATTCTGTCCCGCCTCTCCCAAACCCAGCGCTGCCTTCAGTTTTCCTATTTCTCCGACTGTACTTGGAACATTATGACCTCCTTTTCTCACCCTTCCTCTCTTCACTGTCTCCCCTCCCCTCCCCCTTCCCCTCCCCTCCCCTCCCCTCGCCATGTGCAGTTCTCACGTCCTGGTATTCATTTTGTTACACTGTAAGTTCTTCAAAGGAGTGGCACTGTTGGAACCCCCCTGCGCCCACCATACTTTAGTGCATACTTACGTGTATGCAGATAGTGTTTTTAACATATAGTTTTACTGTTATTTTAAGGTGCTGTACAGAGACATTTCGTAAGTCAGGTGATGAGGGTATTTCTTTGTTTGGACAATGTTAACCCTTCCTTCATTTGTAGACAGTATTGTTGTTGTTGCTGTTGGTGGTGGTGGTGTTGTCAGTCCCGGGGCTTGAACTCAGGGGCCCGGGCGCGGTCCCTGGGCGTGCCCGCTCAGGGCTGGCCTCCCGCACGGCGAGCCACGCGCCCCTTCTGGCTTTCTGCGGGTGACCTGGAGCGCCGAGTCTCACAGACGTCCCGCCCGGGCACGGACGGTGCTCGCCACCCTAACCATCGACGAGAACGTCAGGTTTCCAGGGGAGCCGGCGCAGCCTCGCTCTTGCCATGACACCGATGACACGGGGCCGAGGGGGGGAGTCGCCGTGCCCCCCTTCACCCTCCGCAGCGCAGGGGCGCTGCTGGAGGACGCGGGGCGATGGACAAACACGGCGGCAGGAAAGGAGGGAGCGGGCAGCGCGGGTCACGGAGATGAGCGGCCGGGGGTCCCGCCGGCCCGGCAGGTGCTGACGCCCCGCCAGCCAGTGACATCAGTGTTGCCTAGCGACTGGAGAGTTGGCGGGCGGGAGGGAGGCGCTGACGGGGAGGGCGGAGGGAGGGGGCTCCCCCTCCGCAGGCCCCCTCTCCTGCCCCGCGGCGGCGGCCCCCGGCTGGGCTCCGTGGGAACAATGCGTGGATGTTGTACTGGTGACGTGGGGACGCCGCTCCTTCCAGCATCCGCTCCCTGGGGGCCGGCTCTGCACAGCTCTGAAGTGTCAGAGAGACCTGGGGTACAGTCTGCGCGTGCGTGCGCGTGCGCGTGCGTGCGCGTGTTGGTACTGGGGCTCGCACACCGTCCCTTAGCTTTCCGCTCAAGGCTGCCCTCTACCCCTTGAGCCCGGTTGCTTGGAGAGAGGCGTGGCGCAGCGTGTTTCTGCCCCGCTGGCTGTAGGTCGTGGTCCTCGGGGTCCTCGGGGTCCCGAGCCTCGGCCTCCGGAGGAGATAGCGAGGATGGCCGGCCCCGGCCTGCCCCCTGCCGGCCTTGGGCGAGCTGCTGGCCCTGTCCAGCGGCAGTGGTCAGGCCCCTCGGGGGGCTGTTCCCACGGGGAGGAAGGCAGGTCTGTGCGCCCCGGGTCTCCCTAGATGTGGAGTCCAGGCCCTCTTCCTGCTTCCGCCCCCCCCCCCCCCCCCGTGCTATTCTAGCTGTATCTGCAAAGCACTCCGGACGGGTCCTATGGCATCTCCATTCGACAAGCTTTCTTTTCCCTCCAGTGCGGAGGCTTAAACCCAGTGCCCTGCGCTTGCTCGGCTGGTGCTCTACCACTGGAGCCATACCTCCAGCTCAGGTTTTTTTGTTGGTTATTTGGAAATAGAAGCTCTCAGACTTTCGATCTAGGCTGGCTTTGAACCACGTTCCTTTCACCTCATTCTCCTGAGTAGTTAGGATTATAGGAGTAAGCCACTAGCGCCTGGATCTTTTCTTTTCTTTCTTCCTCCCTCCCCCCCCAACCAATCCTGGCTCTTGAACTCACAGCTTGGGCACTGTCCTTTCAAGGCTAGCACTCTGCTACTTGAACTGTAGCTCTACTTGCTGCCCCCTCCTTTTTTTGGGACAGTCTCAAGGACTTTCCTGCCTGGGCTGGCAGCTGAGAGGGTGGACAGGCGTGAGCCCCCGGCCCCTGGCCTGCCTGGCTCTTGACAAGCATGCTGGAGGGCAGAGCCGGCAGGTATGGCGTAGGCTGGGTGGCCGGCATGGAATGGCGGGCACGGAGGCCGTCAGCTGTACTCTTGGATTTTTTTTTTCCCCTCCCGGTAACGATTTGCTCTTCCAGGGTAGGGGAAGGTCCTTCTTTTGAAGATTGCTTAAATTTTGATGATCATATTTCCTGAATTAAAATTAAAGACGGGAGCCAGGCACTGGTGGCTGAGGATTATGGTTCAAAGCCAGCTGCACAGGAAAGTCCATGAGACTCTTATCTCCAAGTAACTAGCAAGAAGCCAGAAGGGGGAATGTGGCTCAAGTGGTAAAGCAACAGCCGTGAGTGGAAAAGCTACAGGACAGTGCCCAGGCCCTGAACTCAAGTCCCAGTACTAGCACAAAAGAAGAAAAGTTAAGGACAGGAGAATTGCTATATTTTATTTGAGTACTCTTATGGGGACTAAAAAAATTAGAAATCTTTTTGTCTTGGAAAATTCAATAAACAGATTTACTATTCCTAAAATATAAAGGAAAGTCCTTGGACATGGGGTTGAAGATTCGTGTTAGACTATATTAATAAATAAACGCATACGCAGCTGTGATTTCAGCGACTGCCCAAAGCTTCCCGAGTTCCCTAAGGTCAGAGAACCTGAAATTCTTAACATGCACGTGACTGTCGGGGTGGACAGATGCGGGGGCGGAGCCACAGGACGCGACGTGGAAAATGCACGTGACAACTAGTGGGCGGGGCTGGGAGGGAAAGCCCGGGACAGAGCCGGGGAAGGGCACTGTCCAAAAAGAAGTGGGACTCTTTACCTGACGTCTGTAACTGTAAACCTTCTGGACGTCACTTCTACAGTACTTTTTAAAGTGACTGGCAGAGTTAATTAAGACAGGGAAAAGGCCTGGGTTAAAAATAAATGCTTGTTGCTCAGGAGGAGCCGCACATCTGGCCATCTGGCCAGGTTGAAGAGATCAGCAGGTGTCGTTTTACAGACGGGGTGGGGGCTCCGGGAACCGGTGTCTCTGTGGAGTGGAGAGGAGCCGGGGGAAGGCCCGGACTTGTCGGGAGTGGGCGACGCGGAGTGGATCTGGGGCCGGCCAGGAACGGGGGCTGGGGGGAGCGAGCGGGAGGACTTGTCAGGAGTGGGCGACGCGGAGTGGATCTGGGCCGGCCAGGAACGGGGGCTGGGGGGGAGCGAGCGGGAGGGGCTCAGGCCTGTCACCCTAGCTGCTCCCGAGGCTGAGATCTGAGGATGGCGGTTCAGAGCCAGCCTGGGCAGAAGAACCTGTGAGACACGGTGCGTGTGTGTGTGGGGGGTGCGCACGCGTGTCTGTGCGCGCACGCTGGTTCTTGGGCGTGAACTCAGGACTTAGGTAATGTCCTTGAGTTTCTCTGGTCAAAGCTAGCACTCTGCCCCTTGAGCCACAGCGCCACTTCCGGCTCCTCGGTAGCTATTTGGAGACAAATGTCTCATGGACTTTCCTTCCCCGGCTGACTCCGAACGCAGACCCCGCAGATCTCAGCTTCCTGAGTAGCTAGGAACCCCTGTGCCCAGCCCCGCTTGGATCTGCATGTAAATAAGAAGTGAAGTGCGGGTACTGGGTCTAAGTGACACCCTCTGGTCCTCACGGCCATCTTGGCATCGTAGCCGATGATGGGGACTTTTCACCCCGTCCTGGATGGCAGGTGCGTCCAGGGCTGCTTCGCCAGGAACGTCTTTCTCTGAGGAATTCTTGCCCCAGGGCTCCCCCCCCCCCCAGCTTGCTCTGTAACACACTTTCCTTAGGTTTAGTTCCTCATACCGATCCTGTCATTTTTGCCGGGTGAGCTTTGCATTAACTGTTTGAGGCTGCGGATTCTTTTGGGACTTGAATCTGCTGGCAGTGGCCAGCTAGGAGGTAAAGACTCCGGCCCAGCCTCCCCCCGTGCGGCTCCTCCCTAGCCTCACCGAAAGTGGGTCCGTGGCTCAAGTGGCAGAACGCCAGTCTTGAGTGAAAAGGCCCAGCGAGAGCGTGGAGCCCCCGAGTTTCAATCCCAGGACTGGCACTGGGGACAAACAACAAAACTGGGGCACCGGAGACTGAGATCCGAGGATCACAATCCGAAGCCAGCATGGGCAGAGACGTCTGGGAGACCATTCCTGGGGCTTGGACTCAGGGCCTGAGCGCTGTCCCTGGCTTCCTTGTGCTCAACGCCAGCACTCTGCCACCTGAGCCACAGCGCCACTTCCGGCTTTTCCTGCTTATGTGGTGCTGAGGAATCGAACCCAGGGCTTCAGGTATGCGAGGTGAGCACGCCACCACCAGGCCGTATTCCCAGCCCCTCTGCGAGACTCTCCTCTCCAATTAGCCACCGGAAGACCGGCAGTGGCGCTGCGGCTCAGGTGGGTAGCCGCGCCAGCCTTCGAGCTGAAGGGCTCGGGACGGCGCCCAGGCCCCGAGATCAAGCCCCACGACCCACAGAAAATAAAAAAAAAGATGGATGTGAGGCCTGGCGAAGAGCTGGTTGCACAAGGCCAGGAGCAGGCTATGGCCACATTGAGACACGGAGGTCAGGCCCCGCCGCGCCGCCCCCGGAGCGGCTCAACAGGTGGAGCGGCGCCCGAGGACACGCAGCCGCTGCGGGCGGCCGGGCCAGGGCCGCGCGTCGGTGGTGCTGGCGCCCGGCCCCCGATGGCCAGCCGGCCCGCTGCCTGGGAGGCCCACAACCCCGGCGGGGGCGCGGAGGCCGGGGCAGGGCCAGCGTGTGACCTGGCTGTGACCCCGGCGGCCCAGGAGGTGAGGGGTGAGGCCTGGCCCTCCGCCTAGCCCCTCAGGCGCCGGCCCATCAGCAGAGCTGCCCCCCATCAATGCTGCCCCCAGGACAGACTGCGGAGGAGCCCCCTTCCCCCCCCCCTGCAGAGGTGCCCCCCCCAGACTGCGGAGAAGGTGCCCCCCCCGACTGCGGAGAAGGTGCCCCCCCCACTGCGGAGAAGGTGCCCCCTAGACTGCGGAGAAGGTGCCCCCCAGACTGCGGAGAAGGTGCCCCCCAGACTGCGGAGAAGGTGCCCCCCAGACTGCGGAGAAGGTGCCCCCCCCACTGCGGAGAAGGTGCCCCCCAGACTGCGGAGAAGGTGCCCCCCAGACTGCGGGAGAAGGTGCCCCCCAAGACTGCGGAGAAGGTGCCCCCCCCACTGCGGAGAAGGTGCCCCCCAGACTGCGGAGAAGGTGCCCCCCAGACTGCGGAGAAGGTGCCCCCCAGACTGCGGAGGTGCCCCCCCCACTGCGGAGAAGGTGCCCCCCCAGACTGCGGAGAAGCCCCCTTCCCCCCCCCACTGCGGAGGTGCTCCCCCCCCCAGACTGCGGAGAAGGTGCCCCCCCCCCACAGACGGAGCGAGGAGCGAGGACGGGCCTAGTTTGGCGGCGTCCTCCTGCTGTGAACTCCCGGCGCGAGGAGGGCTGAGCCTGCCTTCTCTCCCGCCTGCCCCTAGTCCTGAGCTAAGTCCTCTCCATCGCTCTAGGGAAGAGTCTCCCAGCGAGCGCTTTGGATGATGGGGGTTTTGGTTTGGTTTTTTTTTTTTTTTGTGCCAGTACTGAGGCTCGAACTCAGGGCCTGGGCGATGTCCAAGAGCTCTTTCAGCGCAAGGCTGGCGCTCTACCCCTTGAGCCACAGGACACTTCCGGTCTTGTGGTGGTGAACTGGAGAGGAGAGCCTCACAGGGCTGGGAGCGAGGCTTAGCAGTAGAGTGCGTGCCGAGCACGCCTAAAGCCCTGGGTTCCATTCCTCGGTACCGCATCCACCGAAAAAGCCAGAAGTGGTGCTGTGGCTCGAGTGGTAGACCTGTAGCCTGGAGCAGAGAGGCTCACAGACAGTGCCCAGGCCCTGAGTCCAAACCCCCCCATACTGGAAAAACACCAGAGTCTCACAGACTTTCCTGCCCATGCTGGCTTTGAACTGTGATCCTTAGGCCTCAGCCTCCTGAGCAGCTAGGATGGCACGAGTGAGCCACCAGCACTTGGCTAAGAGTGCATTTCTTTTTGGATCATGTCACCCCTCCCCTGGCTCCAGGCAAGTAGCTCTGGACTGTGCAGAGGAAGCAGAGGTAGTTTGGATGTAGTTTGGATGTACTGGCTCCGAGTCCCTGGGACAGCTGGAAGGTGCGGAGGTCAAGGGCTTTCAGAACGCCATCCTAGAAACAATCAGAAAACCAGGGACCTCTTTTTTTTTTTTTTTGCCAGTCCTGGGCCTTGGACTCAGGGCCTGAGCACTGTCCCTGGCTTCTTTTTGCTCAAGGCTAGCACTCTGCCACTTGAGCCACAGCGCCACTTCTGGCCGTTTTCTATATATGTGGTGCTGGGGAATCGAACCCAGGGCTCCATGTATATGAGGCGAGCACTCTTGCCACCAGGCCATGTTCCCAGCCCCCCAAGGACCTCTTGATTAAGAAAAAATCATTCCACTGACTCTGTTTCAGAAGGCCATTTAATGATCAACACTAAGTTCATTTCCATTTAAAATTTTATTGCATGAAAAGGAAATAAAAACCTACACAAAAGTCTAAAACCTAAACCAACTCACTAGCAAAAGATCATCAAGGTTCTAACTCCACTCCTCAAATCTGAACATTTAAAAAAAAAATCCAAAAGAAATAGAAATACAGGCTTCAAAAATATTTATCCAAAAAGTAAGGCATCCACTTTACCAGAAACAGGATGATCACGAAGGGAAGGGGATGAGGAATGCGAAGAGGGCGATGGGAAAGCTGGTGTTGGTCCTCCGGAGGCTCCCCTGCCTGCCCGGGGTGGGGGTGTGGGGGGGAGCTGGGCTGCCGCAGCTGCGGGGTTCCCGTCTCAGCAGCTGGAGCTGGGGCTGGAAGGATCCTGTCCCTAGCTCAGGCAGCAGGGTGGCCCCCTTCCCCTGGAGCGCGTTCCCGGGGATCCCCAACGCGGGTGCCATTCTGCCACGGTCCTTCCATCCGGCCCCAAGATAGGGTAGGGGTGAGGCCAGAGAGTGAGGAATTGGGAGGGGAAGCGGAACTCGTGTGTGTGTGTGTGTGTGTGTGTGTGTGTGTGTGTGTGTGTGTGCATGCACCCGCCCTGGGGCTTGAACTCAACCTGGGCGCTGCCCCTGAGCTTTTTCTGCTCAAGGCCAATGCTCTACCGCTGGAGCCGCAGCGCAGCTCCACTTCTGGCTTTCGGGTGGTTGGCTTTCCTGTCTGGGCTGGCTTTGCACTGCGATCCTCAGATCTCAGCCTCCCGAGTCACTGGGATCGCATGGGAAGGAGCGGACTCCTCCGACACGCCTTCGCGGGCAGGCGGGAAGCCGGCCTTGCGCCCAGTGAGGGCGTTTTCCACCTGCCCCTCCTGAGGGGCGGGCGGGCCGAGGGGCATTTTCAGGCACCGTTTGGTTTCAGGCCTGTGGATGCTTCGCACCCGGTCCCCGAGCCCCGTGGCGGAGGCAGGGGTGCTGGCTGGGGCAGGGCGGGGGGCTGTGCCCCTCCTGCTCTCTGGGGGCGGGGAGGGGGCGTGGCAGGGGCTCCATGATCAGTTGGTCACGGTCACCCGGTCACTCGTGTGGAGCGCAAGCCGTCTTTGTGGCCTCCGGGCTCAGGCAGTGTGTGGGGGGCAGGAGGAGGCGGGGGCTGCAGCTCTGCAGCTCGGGGGTGGGGGGGGGGGGACGGTCCTGCCTGCCCTTGGTCTGCAGATGGGGGGAGGGAGTCCTTCTGGGACAGGAAGGCCAGGTTTGGCAGGAAGAGTGGAGGGGAGCCCCCCTCCGCTTCCGGGTCTGGGGGGGGTCTCCCCAGCTGATCTTCACCGCCCCTGTGGGGCTCAGGGGCGGGGGCGGCAGTAGTTAATTCAGGATTCTAAGAGAAGCCTGACGGTGAGGCCCCTCCACGCCCCTGTGGCATGTGGGGTGTGGGCAGCGCGCGCCCCGGGGGAGAGGCCGGCTCTGAGTGCAAGTGTCAGTGTCTTTATCACCGTTCCCCTCTCACACCTAGGACCTGTCCCCCCATAGAAGTACAGGTGGTGTGTGTGCACGTGTGTGTGCGTGCGTGCGCGTGTGTGTGGATACCCAGGCAAGGACGCAGGGCAGGAGGAGGGTGGAGGAGGGGTGGCAGGTGAGGGTCGGCACCCTGAGCGGGCGCTCAGGGCTGAGGGCGCTGCACCGCGTCCTGGTCCTTGGTGGGGGTGGGTTGGTACATGGGCTGCTGCTGCTGCTGGTCCTCCTCCATGTCCTCGCTGCCCCCGTCGAGCCCCGCGCCCCCCCTCCATCTGGGGATAGACGACCACGCACAGCTTCTGGCTCAGCAGCGTCAGCAGCTCTGCGGAGGGGCCGGGGGGACGCCAGGTGAGCGCGGACGCCGCCCGGCCCAGCCCGACCCCGCGGCTCGCTCCGGAGGCCCGGCCTTCCCTCCTCCCGGTGCCCGCGACCCCGGCCGGGTGGGGGCGGGTGGGCGCTCCGCGGGCCCCGACGGGCCGGCAGGCGAAGGGCGGCTCAGGGCATCAGCTGGGCTTTGCCCTCCAGGGGTCTTGGAAAAGCACCTGGCACCTCCGGCTCCAACCCCACCTCAGAGCCCTGGGGACTCGGGCGCGGGGTCCTCGCCCCCAGATCCTGCCTGTGTGCTCCTGTGTGGGCCAGCACTAAGCCTTAAACTTAGAACCTCTGATTCTCTTTTATTTTTTTCTAGTCCTGGGCCTTGGACTCAGGGCCTGAGCACTGTCCCTGGCTTCTTCCCGCTCAAGGCTAGCACTCTGCCACAGCGCCACTTCTGGCCGTTTTTTGTATATGTGGTGCTGGGGAATCGAACCCAGGGCCTCATGTATACGAGGCAAGCACTCTACCACTAGGCCATATCCCCAGCCCCAGAACCTTGGATTCTTTCTGTTGTTGGTCATGGGGTTTGAACTCTGAGTCCGACCGCTGTCCCTGAGTGTTTTTTAACGCAAAGCTAGCTTCTCTACAACTCTGAGCCGCAGCGCCACTTCTGCTTTTCCGGTGATTCATTGAAGACAAGGGACTCACGGGCCTTCCTGCGGGTCTGGCTTTGAGCGCTGAGCCTCAGATCTCAGCCAGGATTACAGGCGTGAGCCGCGGGGGCTCAGTAGAGCCTTGGACCCTCGCTTAGCTCTTTGGCTCCAGGCCGGTGCTCTACTCGTCTGCTAGGGTGAGTTTTGGACCCGTCCTGAGCTCTCAGTCTCCCGCGGAGCTACGGTGGCAGGCGGGAGCCAGCAGCACTCGGCTGCTTCTTGATCCTGACCTAACTAACTCCCCCCACCAGCGGCTGACCCCGGGTCCCAGCTCTGGACGCCCCCCCCCCCCCAGCATGCGGGGCCGCGGGAACTCACCAATGAAGTCACTAAAGCACTTGGGCTTGTGCTGCCAGTAGACACCCAGGAAATAGACGGGCACCCCCGTCAGCATAATGGCCAGGCCGATGCCGCACACCACGGGCTCGGACCACAGGCTGAAGATGAGCAGGAAGGCCCAGAACAGCAGGTAGATGACGGGGAAGAGCAGGCTGACCTGTGGGGGGAGGCGCGGTGAGCCGCGTGGCCCGGCCGGGCTCAGCCCGCGTCTCACGCCCCCGCCGCCAGGACGAGCGCCCTGTCCACAGAGGCTGGCGAGCCGGGCACAGGAAGGGGAAGTGGGGAAGGCAGGCTCTTCACTGCCACGCCGCCCGGGGCCACGCGGGGTCAGACGAGGCCACGCCATCGGCGGCGGTGCTGACGGCGCCACAGGGATCGTGAGGATGGCGCCTGCCGGCCGCGGGCGGGACTCGCGGAGGGGCTGGGCGGCCCAGAGGCAGGGAGGGAATGTTCCGGGGCGGGGGCACCTGGCTCCCCCCCCACCGGGTGGGGCTCGTAGGAGCACACATGGCAAGTGCCCCCCCCTTTTTGTCTTTTGCTTTTGTCCCTGAACCACAATCCTCAGCTCTCAGCCTCCCGAGTAGCTAGGATCACAGGCGTGAGCGCCGGCACCAGCTGGACTCTTCTTCTGATTAGCATTCTAGTGATCTAATCCCTTGTTTTGAGCACCCCACTCTGTGGGGGAGGGGGGGCTAGAATAACCACCGGGGATTATAAAGGAGTAGAGAAAGCTGGAAAGCTTTTAATGAGGAGGTCCTGGAGGCTTACTTGGGAACCAGTTAGAATTGATGGTTAGAAAAACCAGCTATCACGAGAAGTGGAGTAGAAGACCTCGTGGGCAATAAACAAAGGAACCGTGGAGGGAAAGTAACAGCAAGCCGGGGGCTCGGGGCCTGCCATCCTAGCTACTCAGAAGGCTGGGAGCTGGCACAAGCAGAAAAGTCTGTGAGACTCCTATCTCCAATTAACCAGAAAAAAAAGCTGGACGTAGAGTTGTGGCTCTCGAGTGAAGGAAGGGGGAGCCCTGCCCGAGAAACTGACCCTGAACATTACCTGACTCACGCAATGACAACCTCTCCTCACACCACCCCAAGACGGCGAGAGAGACAGCGCGCGAGCCGCGAGTGACAAGTCCAGCCAGAGCACAAGGCCCTCAGTTCAAGCCCTATCACACACGCGCACGCGCACACACTATCAAGCCTAGATTTATGCTGCAGTCTGCTCTGGTCTTGCCTGTAACAGAAAAGAACATGGCTTTTCCTTTAGAGGAACCCGTTAGCCACACGGGGATGCTGACCCAGGGCCCGCGACTAGGAGCAGAGGTGATTAAATCTGCACCGCGGTGGAGGGCGGGGAAGGAGACCCCCAGAACAAACAAGTCCTCTCACCTTGATGGGACGCGGAATGTCAGGCTTCTTCCAGCGAAGGACGATCTGTCCAGCAACCGTCACCCCGTAGAAGAGGTAGTTGATGAAGCCCACGTAGTTGATGAGTGTGTATATGTCACTGGTGACCAACATCAGCAGGGTGGAGAGACACTGGGGGAGCGAGGGGCTCATCAGTGCTAAGAAGGGCCTTGGGAGTCTGGGGGAGCCGCAGGTTGGGGGTGCCCCTCCCCTCCACAGACTGCACTAAATAAAATAGGCTGGGGCGCATCTCAAGATGGGGGTGTCTCACCTCTGGTAGCCCAGCTGTTACACCACGTTTATTGCTAGGAACTCCCTCCCTGCTTCCCTTTTCTCCCCCTCCCCCGCCCCCCTGCCTTTCTGCACTAGGACTGAGGCTTGAACTCGAGGCCTGGGCCCTGTCCCTCGGGTTTTTGGCTCCAGCTGGGCGGTGCCTCCGTTCTGGCTCTCTGGTGGTTAGCTGGAGTCTGGCGGACTTCCTTGGCCAGGCTGGCTTTGGTTTATGGTTTCTAGGTCTCGTTCTCCTGAGCAGCTAGCTAGAATCACACACGCAGACGACCAGGGCCTGGCAGGAAGCTCGCGCTGGCCGCAAAGGCATGAGCACGGCACGCCGTGGGGCTGGCCACGCGGAATGGACGCCCGGCTTGGCCACGCGATGGTCACGTGGCTCGGTCTCAGCCCTGGTGTCATTTTATATTTTTCTCGTGGTTACAGCTCAAGCAAATTTCTTTTTTTTTTCCCCTTTAGGGAAGATTATTAACTGAAGATTAAAGCTTTGTTCTTGTCCCCATCCTTTTCTTCTGGCTGAGTCATCTCATTTATTTTCCTTTTTAAAAATGGATAACTAGTTACATAGGCAGGTCTTATTCTAACCTTCTGATAAGAGGAATTTATTTAACCTTCATAATAGCCCTATGAGGCTTGCTTGATGAAGGTCACTTCCCAACTTGAAGGTCACCTGTGTGGCTCTCAAAGACTGAGGCACGCTCTTGCCCTCTGGGCATCTGTGGAGGCCAAGGCAAGGCTTTGTTCCTCCCTGAAATCTGATGGTGGGAAGATTTTAAGGGGTGGGTGAGCCAGATTCCTGTTGCCTTTGTCCTGCAGCCAAAGAATTGCATCAGCTGCTCAGATGAAAAAAACAAAAACGAGAAAGAGTTGTGCAGCTCCCAGAGGATGCTGTCTTCTCCCCTCCTCTCCTACAAGGAAGCGACCACGAGCACCCTGAAACGCCCCCCGGAAGCCCTGGCCACTTCCCCAGCGCACCCACGCCATCTTAAATATTCCACCCCGCATTCAGGTGAATAAAGAGAACTACCACCTCCGGGGTGACAAGTCTTTGCAATCTACCCTTTATCTCTCTGGCAACATTTCCCCCTAGATCCTTTTTCTCCCCTGAGTCCTGGGCCTTGAACTCGGGGCCTGAGCACTGTCCCTGGCTTCTTTTTGCTCAAGGCTAGCACTCTGCCACTTGAGCCACAGCGCCACTTCTGGCCTTTTCTGTTTCTGTGGTGCTGAGGAATCGAACCCAGGGCTTCCTGCAGGCTAGGTGCTCGAGGGCCCTACCGCTACGCCACATCCGCAGCCCCGAGGCAAGAATCCTGCTGACTTTTTTGTTCTGGCTAGCTTTGAACCGCGATCCTTACTCAGATCTCAGCCTCTTGAGAAGCTAGAATGACAGGCGGGAGCTACCAGTGCCTGCCGTGTTACATTATTGAATATCAGTAAAGCCAATGAATACAGTTTCTAGACCGTCCAAGGCCGGAGGGCCGGACCAGATTGTGTGTGCGCGCGCGTGTGAACCATGGACTTCCAGCTGAGCGTAAGCACGAAGGAGAATGTGTGTTGGGCTGGTGGCGGGCACCAGAGGGCCTCACCGTGAAGAGCAGCGCTGGGATTGGGGTGCAGCGCTTCACGTGGATCATGGCCAGCAGGCTGGGAAGGTGGCCTTCTCTGGCTCCGGCGAAGAACAGCCTGGCGGGGAGGAAGCGGGTCAGCTGGGGGTCGCCGCGGGCCCCAGGCCAGGGGTCCCGGCCCCCGCACACACGGCAGCGCCCCTGCAGCCGGGCCGGCCTCTGTGCGCATCTCCCACCCACGGGGCGTCAGAGGCCCTGCCCGCCCCCCCCCCCTCCCTGGGCCGACATGGCGCGGAGGCGGGCGCGCTCCCCGGGCGCTGACTGCAGCGTCCCGGGCGCCACTCCAAAGCCTCCGCTGCGGCAGCGCCTTCGAGAAGGGGCTACTTGTTAATGCTGTCACCGGGTCTTGAACTCAGGGCCCGGGCACTCTCCCTGGGCTGTGCTCACTCAAGGCGGGCGCTCTGGCACTCCAGCCACGCCTCGACGTGAAGCTTTTTTGCTGTTTAATCGGAGAGAAGAGTTTCTCAGACTGGGTGGTGGTCACGTGGCTGCAAACACCCATGAGATTGAATACTTATAATATGTATATTCTATTGTGTATTTAAAATATACTACAGATATACTAAATATACAGAGCTACTTATTGTATACCTAAGAAATTATCCCAAAGAAATGACTATAGAGGTGCCCACACGCACAGTTATTGCTACTGTCATTTTATTATTTTCAGCCCTGGATATTAAATCAAGGGCCTGTGCATCTTTAAGTTATATCCTCGGCCCTGTAAAATGATATTCTGATAAGAAAAAAAATTGGAAATATCCTAAAAGCATGAGCTAGGTGAAAGAAAATAGGGTATAGGCATAAGATGGAAAATTATTACATCATAGGGGCTGGGAATATGGCCTAGTGGCAAGAGCGCTTGCCTCGTATACATGAAGCTCTCGGTTCGATTCCCAGCACCACATATATGGAAAACGGCCAGAAGCGGCACTGTGGCTCAGGTGGCAGAGTGCTAGCCTCGAGCGGGAAGAAGCCAGGGACAGTGCTCAGACCCTGAGTCCAAGGCCCAGGACTGGCCAAAAAGAAAGATTCCATGAAAAAGTAAAATGGCGGGCAGGTGCTGGAGGCTGGCGCCTGTGACCCGAGCCGCTCAGGAGCTGAAGTCTGAGGATCACAGCTTGAAGCCAGCGCCCGGAGGAAGGGGATGGAAGGGGATGGTGTGAGGACGACAGAAAGACGCAGCACGAGCACCCAAGGCCGTTCGTTCGTTTGGAGGGAGTGTCCCTATGCAGCCCAGGTTGGCCTTGAACTCACAATCTTCCCATGTTAGTTTCTCCAGCACTGTGAGTACAGGCATGCCCCCCCCCCAGCCGGGGGGAGCTCTCAGCGCCGTTACCCAATGTCCTGTCAGAAGCACACTCGAGGGCGACCGGGGCTTCGCGCACCCCCCACCCCCGCGCCCGCCCTCCACCGGCCCCTCCCCTTCCTTGAGGTCGGGCACGGGCTGGGCCTCGCCCCGCACGCAGCCGGCGTCCCCATCCATCCGCGCTCTCGGCGTCTCAGGACGGTCCTCCAGGGCACGGGAGCGACGGGGGGAGGGGGGGGAGGCGGAGGAGCCGCACTGGAGCAGGGGAGGCCTGGGTGGGCGAGGCCGAGGCCCAGCGCACACCATGCGCATGCGCACGCACGCACGCACGCACGCACGCGGCCCGCGCCCGGGGCCTCCAGGCAGCGCCGCTCCTGTGTAACTCGCACCCTCGAGGCCCCGGCTGCCCACACGCCTGCCCTGCCGGCTCGGAAGAACGCAGCCGCCCTGCCAGCCCAGCAACCCCTCCCGACACCAGGCACGGGTCTGCTTGCTTGCTTATTTATCTTTCTTCCTTTTTGTTTTGTTTTGGTCAGTCCTGGGGCTTGAACTCTGGGCCGGGCGCTGTCCCTGAGCTCTTGGGTTCAAGGCTAGCACACTTGAGCCACGGTGCCACTTCCAGTTTTCTGGTGAGTAATTGGCGATAAGAGTCTCACGGACTTTGCTGCCCAGGCTGGCTTTGAACCTTGATCCCCAGATCTCAGCCTCCCGAGCAGCTGGGCTTACAGGCGTGAGCCACTGGCACCTGCCTCTAACTTTTCAGTACTGAGAACTGAACTCAGGCCCTTGATCTGTCTTGGCTTGCTCTCTATCACTCGAGCCATGCCTCCGGCCCAGCTTTTTGCTGGTTACTTTGGAGATGGAGTCTTACAGACTTATCTGCCTGGGTTGGCTTTGCATCCTAACCCTTAGCTCCCAGCCTCCTGAGTAGCTGGGTTCCGGGTGTGAGCCACTGGCATCCACCTAGCACCTGAACCCTCCTGATGCTCTGAGTGCTCTTAGTGCATGTACAGCCTCGTTCTAGAATAAGAGGGAAGCCAGATGCAGAGGCTGCTGGCCCTGTTCAGAGCGGGGTTCCCTTCTAACCGGCAGCAGCCTGTGTCCAGAGGGTGGGATGAGAGCCGCAACACCGCTGCCAATCATCACAGCCCCGGCTCAGGGGAGCTGCCAATCATCACAGCCCCGGCTCAGGGGAGCTGTCAATCATCACAGCCCCGGCTCAGGGGAGCTGCCAATCATCACAGCCCCGGCTCAGGGGAGCTGTCAATCATCACAGCCCTGGCTCAGGGGAGCTGCCAATCATCACAGCCCCGGCTCAGGGAAGCTGCCAATCATCACATCACAGCCCCGGCTCCTTCAGAAACAATGCAGCCCCGCGCAGGTGAAGCACCTGGGGCCGGTACCCCACACATACTGGTCACCCGGTGCGTAGCGAACCCCTCGGCACCCACCCCGATGCACCCCTTCCTGCAAAGCTGTTTCCGAAGGAGCCCACGCAGAGCCCTGCCGACAGAGACAAGCCCACCGTGTCCACACGGAGCAATGCACACAGCAGAGGCATCCGGGAAGGGCCCAGGAAGAACTCACCGGGAGGAGGTGAAGAGGGACCCGTTCACGCCTCCAAAAGTGGACAGGGCGACAGAGATGGGCATGATCCACGCCATGACTCCCAGGAGCTTCTCTCCGAAAGTCTGGGGAAGAAGACAAGGTGGGGGTGGCAAAGGAGAACTGCACATCTCCACCCCAGCTTTGGCCCCCCCCCCACCTGCAGGTTCCCTGACTCAGCAGCCCCGGAGCCCGGGCCTGGGCCATGAGCACCGACAGCTCACAGGAGTCAAGGGGCTTTGCGCTCATTCACGCACGGCACGAGTGGCAGGAACGAGCTAACACTGGGGGCCTTCTCTAGGAATGAAGACATGGGGGTACAGGCTTAGCCGTTCTCCTCAGCACCCGCCTAGGGAGCGCAAGGCAAGGGGGCGCCCAGGCCTCCCGGGGAGCAGGAGAGCTCCAGGCTTGTGAGTTACCCTCGCTCCACGTGAGCCGAGATCGCCATTTCTTTTCCCACTGTTGGAGATGAAAACTGGGGCTTTGCCATCATGGTTGCCCGGTTCTAGCCTGAGGTTTGTAACGTGCCTGTGTGTGCGTGCGCCAGTACTTGGGCTTGAACCCGTAAGTCTCCCTTAGCTTTCCGCTCAAGGCTGGCGCTCTACCTGCAGCTTTCTGCTGGTTAATGGGAGGTGAGAGCCTCTCCGCGCGTCTGCCTAGGCTGGCTCTGAACCTTGAGCCTCACGTCTCGGCCTCCTGAGCAGCTGGGATTATAGGCAGAGCCACCAGCACGTGCGGGCTGTCTGGTTTTTGAGCTGGTTCTTATTATGTAACCCAGACTGTCCTCTACCTCGGATTCTCCTGCCTCAGCTTCCCGGATGCTACAAGTTTATAATTTTTCCCTCCTTTCCCCCCTTCCTTCCTCTCTCCTTCCCTCCTCCCTCCCTTCTTTCCTTTCTCTTTTTTTCTTTTTTGCATGGTACCAAGGATTTAATCCAGGCCTTTGTCGTTGCTAGGTAAGTCCTCTGCCACTTGGGCGATGCCCCCAGCTCAAAGGTTTGTTCTCTTTTTTTTTTTCCAGTGCTGGCCTCAGGGCTTGAACTCAGGGCCTGTGCACTGTTCTTGAGCTTCTGTGCCCAAGGCTAGTGCTCTACTACTTCAGCCACAGTTCCTTTCTGGCTTTTTGGTGATTAATTAGAGATAAAAGTCTCAGAAGCCAAGAGCCAGTGGCTCACACCTGTAGTCCTAGCTACTCTTGAGATCTGAGGATCACAGTTCAAAGCTAGCCTGGGTAGGAAACTCCATGAGACTCTTATCTCCAATAAATGATTTTTTTTTTTAAAGGCTGGGGGGGGGGGGCTGGGGATATGGCCTAGTGCCTAGTGGCAAGAGTGCTTGCCTCGTATACACGAGGCCCTGGGTTCAATTCCCCAGCACCACATATACAGAAAACGGCCAGAGGGGGCGCTGTGGCTCAAGTGGCAGAGTGCTAGCCTTGAGCGGGAAGTAGCCAGGGACAGTGCTCAGGCCCTGAGTCCAAGGCCCAGGACGGCAAAAAAAAAAAAGAAGCTCAGGCCCTGAGTCCAAGGCCTAGGACTAGCCAAAAAAAAAAAAAAAAAAAAGTCTGGGGGCTGGGAACATGGCTCAGTGGCAGAGTGCTTGCCTAGCATGCGTGAAGCCCTGGGTTTGATTCTTCAGCACCACATATACAGAAAAGGCCAGAAATGGTGCTGTGGCTCAAGTGGCAGAGTGCTAGCCTTGAGCAAAAAGAAGCTCAGGCCCTGAGTTCAAGTGCCAGGACTGGCAAAAAAAAGAAAAAAAAAAAAAAGATAGACATGAGTCACAGTTTCAGCTGCTGAGTCTGGGCTGCAACCCTGGCCAGTCGGTTCGCTTTTTACTTCCCCAATAAATCCATCCTTTTATCATCTGTTGAGCTGTTGCTCAAGTGGTAGAGTGCTAGACTTGAGCACAGAGAAGCTCAGGGACAGTGCTCAGGCCCTGAGTTCAATCCCTAGCACAGACAAAAAAAAAAAAAGGCTTAGGAATCCGGGTGCTGGTGACTCACGTGTCATCCTAGCTCCGCAGGAGGCTGAGATCTGAGGACTGAGGTTCAAAGCCAGCCGGGGCCAGCCGAAAAGTCCCCATAAGACTCTTACCTCCAATTAACGAATCAAACACGAGAAGTGGCACTGTGGCTCAAGACCTAGAACACTGGCCTTAAGCAAAAAAGCTCAGGGACAGTGCCCAGGCCCTGAGTTCAAGCCCCATGACCACCCCCCTCCCCCCAAATAAAGTCTTCGTAACTTTCCTACCCAAGATCTTAGCCTCTTGAGTAGGTAGACACAAACCATTGGCTCCCACAGATTTGTAATTTTATTTAGTTAATCAGTAGGCCATGGGGCTTGAACTCGGCCTGGGCGCCGTCCCTGAGTTATTCAGCTCAAGGCAAAGTTCTCTACCACTTGAGCCACAGCGCCACTTCTGGTTTTCTGGTGGGTACTTGGAGATTAGAGTCTCACGGACTTTCCTGACTTGGAGATTAGAGTCTCATGTACTTTCCTGCCCTGGAGATAAGAGTCTCACAGACTTTCCTGCCCGGGCTGGCTTTGAACCGCGATCCTCAGATCTCAGGCTCCTGAGCAGCTAGGATTACAGGCCACCAGTACGCAGCAGGTTTGTTACCTTTGAGCTTCATTTTCCCAGCTGTGAAATAGAGGTGGACCCCAACTTACAGCAGGAGGATTTCTTAATGTGTACAACAGTTTATGTTAGTGGAAAAACATGATTCAACCATGACTTCCGTTCTAAATCTATATAGATTAGTCTTTGTGTCCTGAAGAGACCACGATGTGGGACGGGCCCTTCCCAGGGTTCCAGTGGGGGTGATTGCCCGTGCAGGGGAGGGTCGGCCTCGGACAGATGTCCTGCTGTGTGGGCCCTTCTAATTCTGCCTCCAGAGAGGAGATACAGAATGACACGGTTAGGGTGGAGCGCGTCCCGGCTGGAGGCTGGAAGCAGCATTGCTTCCAGGCCTTTCTCAGGGATCAAGGATCTCATGGTACGTTTCCCAAAGAGCGTGACCCCTGCTGGGAAACGGAACAGAGACTGGAGGCAGCATTGCTTCCAGGCCTTTCTCAGGGATCAAGGATCTCATGGTACAAACGGAACTGAGACTGGAGGCAGCATTGCTTCCAGGCCTTTCTCAGGGATCAAGGATCTCATGGTTTCCCAAAGAGCGTGACCCCTGCTGGGAGACAAAACTGTTTCCCAGCACCCACTCTTCCCAGATGAGGGACAGAATCCGCTTGGGTGATTCCCCGAGGAGGGAAGGGAGAGATGAATGACTGCTTCATGCCATGGTATGACCTTCTATGTGACCCTAAAGCCCGGCGCTGAGAGGGTCTGAGCCCAGGAGCCAGCTCGTTTGTCCTGCAAGGCGCTGGGCGCCCGGTGCTCAGCTTCCCGGAGCAGCATGGCTCTGTGGGGAGGCTCAGCTCGGCCTGCAGCTGCTGTGGACCAGGCCGGCCATCCGTGTGCTGGACACTGGGAGTTCTGCCCTGACGCCTGGGGGTGATGTCCGCTGTGTGAGATCATGGGTCAGGGAAACGCGTGCGGGGCTGAGCCAGTGAGTCTCTGCCGGGACTCTGGGTTTGATTTCTTACCACAGCGACCGCGTTTGATGCCAGCAGCTCCTGAGGGGACATTGCAGTGACATACGCGACATTGGCAAAGACATACACAAATGTGACCAGTGGGATGGAGATGAAGATGGCTCTGGGAAGGTTCCTGTAGAGGGAGAGGAGGTGAGACGGGGGTGTGCCAGCGGGAGCCAGCGGGAGCCAGCGGAGGCCCGGCTTCTCCGGGCCTCCTCGCCCGGGACGTGGCTCTTTCGCTGCCTTTGGGACAAGGCAAATGTGGAAATGAGATGGCGGTGCTGGCCGCGTGCTTCCTGCCCTCGATCCCTGCCACAGACACGTCCTGCCGCCTCCAGTCACAAGGAGCAGCGTGTCCCGGAACAGGGAAGTGACCCAGAGCCCTGGGGACACCATTCGCTCTCCAGGGCGGTTGACTCCGTCCCCAGACTCCATCCGTCCCCAGACTCCATCCCTACGGCCGGCCGCTCCTACCCCGCCTGGGGACATTCACAGGACGGGCTCTCCCCTGCACGGCCCGACGGCAAATGGTTTCAGTTCCTGAGAAATGAGCTGTTCCTTCAGGGCGGACAGGGCGTGGGGGCAGGTCGGGGCCTGGGGCAGATCGGGGCAGAGGGGCGGGAGCACACCTGTGCCCGGTGCCCTGCGGCAGGGGAGGGCGGGAGCGGGGCCACCGCAACTCACTTGTAGGGGTCCACGAGTTCCTCTGTCACGTAATTGAGGAAGTTCCACCCTCCGTAGGCGAAGGAGCCCTGAAGGAAAGCCAGGGCGATGAGGCCAATGTCAGGCTTCTGGAAATTCTCAAATGCGTTCTTTGGCTCCAGCCAGAAGAATTCACCTAAGGACAAATCGGACGAGAGGTTGCTTGGTCCAGGCCCCCCTCCAGGCTCACGGGCCCCACCCCAGCCCTCCCCACCCCCTCCACCCGTGACCCAACTCCAGCTCTCCAGTCTGTGGTGAACCCCGCCTGCCACACAAATGGGGTTCACAGGAGCGGGGAAATGCAGGTCCGGAACTTTCCGTGCCTCAGAGGCCTGAGTTTGCACAGCATGGTTGGGAATGTGAAAAGAAAGGCAAGGGTAAACTGGGGGGGGGGGGGGGGGGGCTGCTCTGGAACCGGTATTGGAGCCATTGGCAGTGCCCCTGACATCCAAGTGTGTGCATTTTCATGAAGAAAGCATCAAGAACGACAAACAGAAGTTTCTTTGTAGTTCAAGCTTGTTACGATCTTTTCTCCTTCCTTTTTTCTTTCCCTTTTCCCTCCTTTCCTTCCTTTCCCTTTCTGTCCTTCCTTCCTTCCTTGCTATTTTCTTTTTTGGCCAGTCCTGGGCCTTGGACTCAGGGCCTGAGCACTGTCCCTGGCTTCTTTTTGCTCAAGGCTAGCACTCTGCCACTTGAGCCACAGCGCCACTTCTGGCCATTTTCTGTGTATGTGGTGCTGGGGAATCAAACCCAGGGCTTTGTGCATGCTAGGCAAGCACTCTACCACTAAGCCACATTCCCAGCCCTGCTTTTTTTCTTTCTTCCTTTTCTTTTAACCAGTCTGAGGGTTTGAGCGCTGGGCTTTGCGCTTTTGTTCAAGGGTGCAGCTCTAATACTGGAGGCGCACATCCACTTCTGGCTGTTTGCTGGTTAGTTGGAGGTAAGGGCTTCCGTGGCACGAAGCCCGCCTAGCACGCGCATGCACAACCCCTCCCTGCTTGTATTTCGAGCAACGGAGACATAATCCAATTGTCTAAGGTAATCAGGAATACACTACAGAAGAAGCTGGCTTTCTGGAGTACGGCGGCCCTCGCTGCCATCAGCGTTTGTGGGCAGGGTGGAGGGCTCCCTGTTTGCCGTCTCATTGACAAGTGACGTTGAACAGAGCCCAGGGATGACTCCCGGCTTCCAAAGGGCCACATCCAGCGGGGAATGTCGGCAGGGGCGCCGGGAAGGGAGCGCTCTCTCGTGCAGAGATTATAAGGAATTTTGAAACATAAAGTTCTCCTTTGTCCTCCACTTTGATAAACGGATGGGGTGCAAAGGAAGATGCAAGGTGCTCTGCTTTACAGGGATCTGGCTTCTTTACCTAGCTGTGCACGCTAGCTGTGGGGAGACAGAGCTTTCCAAGCTGGGGTAGTGGTGGTGGCGGCACCCCTTAACTCTGGGGAAGCCCGAAGTGAGAGGCCTGTGCGTGTGCAAGTTGTGCAGGGCCCCGTGGCTCCCTCCACACTCACCTTTGCATATCTGTACAATCCCCATGACGATGATCAGAGCCAGGGCCAAGAGCTTCCCCGCCGTGAAGATGTCTTGAACCCGCGTGGCCCACCGCACACTGGCGCAGTTGACCCACGTGAGGAGCACTGGAACGACAGAGAGGCCCAGGCATGTCCGCACAGGCTACAGGAGGACGGAACTGTGGCAAGCGAGCTCAGCCCCGGTGGTGAGAACCGTGGGCTCCGCTAACCAGTTACAAATGAGGATTACACACCCCAAATGAGAGCTTGGTCAGAGCACACGCAGGGCTAGAAGCCAAAAGCAGGCAAGGAAGGTAGGCACGAGCATGGACTTAGTATTCAAGGCATTATCTCTTCAAGGGGAACCCTCAGCACTGCCGAGTGCTTGGAAATCACTTTTCTGAGTCTGTTTTTGAGGCAAGAGAAGTCTAGGGGCTCTAGTTTTTTTTTTTCAGGGTTAATCTACATTTTGTGAAATTCACTGTGTGCATGCGTGCGTGCGTGTGTGTTGCTGGGGATGGAAGCTAAGGCCTCCTACATACAAGGAAGCACTCAGTGAGCTACAACCCCTAGTATTATTATTATTACAGTTGTTGCTGATGACAGGGTTTTACTACGTAGCACAGTCTGACCTCAAACTCCTAGTCCTCCCGCCTCAACCTCCCAAGAGCTGGGATACAGCTATGTATCACTACAACTGGCTCAAATGTCACTATTTTTTCTTTCTGTTACAGGGTTGGCATTCAGAGCCTGGTACTTGCTTGGCTTTCTTGCTCAATTGGTTCTCTACCACTTAAGCCATGCTTCCAGGCTAGATTTTTTTTTTTTTTTTTTTTTTTTTTTTTGGCCAGTCCTGGGGCTTGGACTCAGGGCCTGGGCACTGTCCCTGGCTTCTTTTTGCTCAAGGCTAGCACTCTGCCCCTTGAGCCACAGCGCCACTTCTGGCCGTTTTCTGTATATGTGGTGCTGGGGAATTGAACCCAAGGCCTCATGTATACGAGGCGAGCACTCTTGCCACTAGGCCATATCCCCAGCCCTCCAGGCTAGACTTTTAACCATGTATTTATTGCCAAAGTGATGTACAGAGGGGTTACAGAGGCACTGAGTACATTTCTTATCAAACTTGTTACCTCCCTCATTTTTCTCCTACCTTCCCACCTCCCCAACCCCTCCCCCCGACTCAAAACAAAACAAAAGTCCAAAAAATTTACAGACTGGGATGTGGCTTAGTGGTAGAGTGCTCACCTTGCATGCATGAAGCCCTGGGTTCGATTCCTCAGCACCACATATACAGAAAACGGCCAGAAGCGGCGCTGTGGCTCAAGTGGCAGAGTGCTAGCCTTGAGCGGGAAGAAGCCAGGGACAGTGCTCAGGCCCTGAGTCCAAGCCCCAGGACTGGCCAAAAAAAAAAAAAAAAAAAAGAAAGAACAGTAGCTAGGGCTCATGTGGTAGTGTGCGACAGCTCTGAGTAAAAGAGCTGAGTGAGAGTGCACGGCCCTGGATTCAAGCCACAGTTCTGAGACAGTGACACACGCACACACACACCCCTGCCATTTTTCCAAAGAAGCAACACCACTTTGCACTCCCACCAATAATGTACGGCAATTGCTGTCATTCTGTATCTTTATCAATAACCGGCATTGCCAAGTGCTGAGCCCTCGCTCTACCCCCAGTGTGGGGGTGCAGAGGGCACAAGCCTGGCTGCCGGCGGGGCATTTCACTGTGCTTTGGTTTGGTTTGTTTTTGGCCAGTCCTGGGGCTGGAACTCGGGGCCTGAGCGCTGTCCCTGGCTTCTTTTTGCTCAAGGCCAGCACTCTGCCACTTGAGCCCCAGCGCCCCTTCCGGCTCTTTCTGTGTCTGTGGTGCTGAGGAATGGAACCCAGGGCTTGGTGCACGCTAGGCGAGCGCTCCGCTGGGCCACCTCGCAGCTTCCCACCTTCGCTGTGCTTTGGATCTGCATTTCCCTAGGGACTCTCAGGAAGGGCGCCCCGCTTGGCTCTGCTCTCCTCACGCACCCACCCAGCTCGCGGGGAAGGGGAAGGAGGGTGGCTCTGGCCTCCTGATGGGGGGAAGAGCAGGAGGAGAAGGGGGAAGGGAACGAAAGCCCTCCAGCCCCTCCTTTTCCTGGCCGCGGCGGCGACCAGGACACCTGGTGCTCGAAAGGCCCTCGTGGCCACGCACACAGAAGCTGCGGGCTGTTTTTGTTTCCTCCTGCCTGTGCCCGGGACTCGGAGTCCTGAATGACTGATTGCGTTTTAGCAACACCTTAAGGTTACGCAGAGCTTTTATTCTCCAAGGATTTCACAACCTCATTTGATCCGTGCCTGATTTCAGCAGGGCATGCTGCATCGCACCCTCTCCTCAGGAACAACCTGACACACACCCTCTTCTCCAAGAGTCCCCGGCTTCCCCAAGCCTGGTGATTCTATTCATTCTTCACAATGGGGCCTGCGGCCAGACACCAGCGCCTCGTGTTTGTAACCCTAACTACTTAGGACGCTGAGATCTAAGGGTGGAGGTTCAAAGCCAGTCCAGGCACACAAATCCAAGAGACTCCTATATCCCATTAGCCAGCAAAAAGCTGGCAGTAGAATGTTGCTCAAGTGGCAGAGTGCCAGCATGGAGAGGAAAACGCCAAGCAAGAGCACAAGAAGCCGAGCTCAAGGACCAGTGCACACACAAATAATTAAAAACATTTAAATAGGTCCTGTAGGCAAGCAGTGTAAGTCACATTTTATCCGTAAGGCACCAAGTTTGGCCTTTTTTGCCCCAACAAACTTAGACCACTTGTGTGTGTCTGTGTGTACTGGAGTTTGAGCTCAGGGCCTCAGTGCTCTTCTTTGGCTTTTTTGCTCAAGGCTGGCACTCTACCACTTGAGCAACACCTCTGCCTCTGGCTTTTTACTGGTTAATTGGAGATAAGAGTATTTTGCATTTGTCTGCCCTGGTTGTCTTCAAATCAGGATCCTCAGAGCTCGGCCTCCTGAATAGCTAGGATTACACACAACCAGCTCCTGCTGCCACTTCGATTGTATCTAACTATGGTACTCACTCCTTCCTATGAACACGATCTGTTTCTTTCTTTTCCTCTTTCCTGTTAGAGGAAGAGGGCAAAGCTGTAACCTTTTCATGTTTTGAATCCCCATATCACTGGTGCTTGCAAATAAGGAGGTGCTCAACCAACATTCAATATAGCACGAAATGCCACAGTGTACCAGTCAGTCCTCCAATGTCACCTCGCCTCACTCAGGCCGCAGTGCACACAGACCTCCCCTGTTCCCCAGGAATCTCATTAATAGGAGACATAACCCCCAGTCCCTTTCATGGAGCCAGAAGAGCAACAGGAAGCTGGACTTCAAGGGTAGAAACTCCTGGCTCCGAGAGGAGCTGTTATCCAAGACGGTATCATATAAGGAGAATCAAAACATGCAGTCTGAGGAAAGATTGAAAGTCCCCAAACGGGGAGAACATTTTGTAAATGCTGGAATGTTCCAGATGGACAGAGACATCCTGACAAATACACACTTGATTATCTTATTTCAGGATCATGTGCCTGGTGACAATCCCACTCGAGTCACTCTAACAACTGGGGCGGTGATCGTGGCCCCTCCTCTGGGCCCTGGAGACCTGCTGGGTAGGCGCTGGCCAGGTTCCCAGGAATCCGGGCAGACATAAACAGTCATGATTCAAGAATAAAGACTGGTTTGTGAAAGAGAGGGAGATTAGAAAACAAAACCCGTGTGGCTTGGGTGTGGATGTGGATGACAACAGAAGACACAGGGCCTGAGTCAGAAGAGGTGGAGGGGAGGCAGGGGGCGGGGTGGAGAGACTGGATGAGACAGAGAGCAGGGGAGTTCTTTCCTCTTCCTTCCCCTCCCTCCCTCCCCTCTTCCATAACTGGTGCTGGGAAAACTGGACACTCATATGTAGAACACTAAAAGTGGACCCCTGTTTGCCACCATGCACTATGATCAACTAACTCAAAGTGGACCAAAGACCTCAACGTCAGCCCTGAAACTTACTGTAAGAAGTAGAACAAACACTAGAACTCATAGGCATAGGCAGAAACTCTTTTTTAAAAAGAGTCTCTGGGGTACAGCAGATAGGAAAGAGACTCGACAAATGGGATTACACCAAACTAAAAGCTTTCTGCACAGCAAAGGACACAGTTACTCAACTAGAAAGACAACCTACAGACCGGGAGAGACCTTTGCCAGCAATACATCTGCAAAAGCCTAATATCCAGAACATACAAGGAACTAAAGAAACGAAGCCCTCCCAAAGGAGTTAAGGAGAGACTTCTCAGACAAAAACATAAGGCTGGCAAAGAAACTCACGAGGAGATACTCATCGCCCCTGCCAGAAAGAAAGCACAACTCAGAACAACGCGGATTCATCTCCCCGCAGTGAGAGCGGCCAACCCTGGCTTCACACAGCAGCAAATGCGGGCGGGCCGGCGGGAGGAGGAAGCGACGGCTCTGCCGGCGGGAGGATCAGCTAGTACAACCACTCCGGACAGCCGTCTTGAGGCTCCTCCACAAGCTAACCGGGACCGCCCCTGACGCGGCCCTACCACTCCTGGCGTCCACTCTGAGCGTCACGCGCCGGGATGCATAAAGACACTCGCACTCCATTCCACGGCCTAGCCACCACAGCCCCGCGTGAACGCAGCCCGGGTGCCCACAAGGGGTGCGCGGATCCAAACGCGTGGTACGTGCAGACGTGGGATTTCACACAGCCCTTAGGAAGAACAGCGTCATCTCATTCGCAGGGAAATGGACGGGCCTAGGACAAATCATGCTAAGCGAGGGGAGCCAAGCTCGGAGAGACGCACATTCCCTGTCTCCTCTCATCTGCGGAAGCTAGATCCGAAATACCCCGCGACAGGATAAGTTATACAGGGGTCCAGGCATTCACACACAGTGAGACCAGAGGCGGACACGCTCAGGAGAGGGTCACCAAGGGCAATGGCCATGTGCCTCTGGTCACACAAAATAAGAGTTACTAAAATGAACTCCAGGGGGCTGGGGATATAGCCTAGTGGTAAGAGCGCTTGCCTCGTATACATGAAGCCCTGGGTTCGATTCCTCAGCACCACATATACAGAAAATGCCCAGAAGTGGCGCTGTGGCTCAAGTGGCAGAGTGCTAGCCTTGAGCAAAAAGAAGCCAGGGACAGTGCTCAGGCCCTGAGTCCAAGGCCCAGGACTGGCAAAAATAAATAAATAAACAAAATGAACTCCAGGACATGAGAACAAGAGGTTTCTTTCTCCACTGGGAACATGGCCTAGTGGCAAGAGTGCTTGCCCTCCTATACATGAAGCCCTAGGTTCGATTCCTCGGCACCACATATACAGAGAAAAGGCCAGAAGTGGCGCTGTGGCTCAAGTGGCAGAGTGCTAGCCTTGAGCAGAAGGAAGCCAGGGACAGTGCTCAGGCCCTGAGTTCAAGGCCCAGGACTGGCAAAAAAAAGAAAAAAAAAAAAGAAAAAAAGAAAGGAAAAAGAAAAGAAAAAAAAAAAAGGAAAAATTCTTCTTTCCTCTCCAAAGCTAAAGGGATGGAAAATGTAAAGCTCTTTCTTAGCAAGATAGGCCTTGTTAAGGCAGACAAGACTCCCCAGACTGTCCAGACCGTCCGCTCTGGTGAGGTCAAGACGCTGAAGGGTGCCACGTGGCCGCTCCCCGACACCTGGAGCCCCAACCACCCAGGCGGCGGCCAGGTCGGAGCATTCGCCGGGATTCCAAGCCAACTGGGGAGACTCTTCGTTGTGTGAACCAGCAAAAAGCTGGGAGTGGGGTATGGCTAGAATGGTAAAGAGCCAGCCTTGAGGAGAAAAGGCTAAGCAAGAGTGCGAAGCCTCGAGTTTAAGCCCCCCCCCCCCCGCCCCACACGTGCACACACAGCTAGCACACTCACACAGAGATGTTTTGAGGCTGAGGATCGGATGGGAGCAAGGAGTCGGGCTGTCCGGGTGTGGTGCTCCACTCCATCACCTCGCCTTTGACTAATAGTTAACCTTTCCTCTTCACGGGATCTTCCAGAAATATGAGGGGAACTCTGTGCCCCTAACCTCAGAACGAGGCTCAAGGGCGAGGTCTCGCCCTTCACCTCGCAGCTGGGCCGTGGCCCCAGGTGGCCGGAGGGAACCAGCAGGGAACTTTCAGCCACCGCTGAAACCCGAGCCTGCCTCTCCGAAGAGGAAAGGTCAGGGCGAGAGGGCCGGCTCCTGCCATGCCGGGGCTGCTGCTACCCAGACGACTCCACCTCAAGGAGAGAGGGCCGGGCCGGGCGCCAGGTGCCGGGGGTTCTTCCTGGCAATCCGAGCCACTCAGGAGGCTGGGGCCTGGGGACCAAAGCCAGCGTGAGCAGGAAAGGCCACAAGACTCTTAGCTCCAAGGAACCAGCAAAAAGCCAGAAGTGGAAGTGTGGCGTAAGTGGTAGAGTGTCAATCTTGAGGAAGAAAGTTAAAGGACAGCACCCAGCTCAAGCCTCACCCCCCCATTGCTGCCCCCCCACACACAAGAGATAGAGTTGTTTGCTTAATCGACCTGGAATAAAGAACTCCATGTCAAGATGTCAGGAGACACAGAAAGAATGGGGTAGGCAGGAGGAGAAAACCCCAGACTCCAACAGTGCCTGTCATCTGGCAAGTGGGAGAGATGGGGCTCAGCCCTTCCGGCCCCCCCAGGGACAGCTGGGGGATGGCAGGGAGACGCACAGTTCCGGTCCCCTCTGTGGAGGGGGTGGGGGGGTCTGGTTCCCCACGGAGAAGGGCCCTCGGCCCCACCTCTACCTTGATCCCAGGGCTTTGATCTCCCCTATGACAGAGCCGCCTCCACTTCCTCCCCACGCCAAGAAAGCAGAGCTCACGAGGTCTCTGGGAGGCAGAGGGACAGCAAGATCCTAACCCAGGATGTGTGACTGTGCAAAAGGACCTTTGTAAAAGTGGTTCAGTTGAGGACCTGACGGCCCAAGCTTATCCTGGATTATGAGTGAGCCGGGTGGGATCCTACAAGCGGGACTGCAGTTACAAAAGGAGAAGTGAAGACCGTGCTGGGGGCTGGGAGGGAGGGAGAGATCTGAAGCGGCTGTTGCTGGCTTTGAGGACCCAAGGGGCCATAAGCTGAAAAAATGCAGGAAGTCCCTAGAAGCTGGAGGAGGTAAGGAAACCATTTTCTCCATCTCCAGAGGGCCGCGTCCTTACCAGCACTTGAGTTTAGGGCTTGTGACCTCCCAAACTGTCTGGCGATTTTTGTAGTGTTGTAGAGTTTGTGTCGTTTTAAGCTACCAGGATTGTGTTAAATTGTTAAACTATCAATAGGAAATTAATACAAGGGTAGATATTATGTAGAAGACAGCAGGAACTTAGCCTTAAAGAGAAAAATGGTGTGTGGTGCCAGAGATAGCAAATGCTGCTTTAAAAATGTGTATGGCGGGCTGGGGATATAGCCTAGTGGCAAGAGTGCCTGCCTCGGATACACGAGGCCCTAGGTTCGATTCCCCAGCACCACATATACAGAAAACGGCCAGAAGCGGCGCTGTGGCTCAAGTGGCAGAGTGCTAGCCTTGAGCGGGAAGAAGCCAGGGATAGTGCTCAGGCCCTGAGTCCAAGGCTCAGGACTGGCCAAAAAAAAAAAAAAAAAAAAAAAAAATGTGGAAAGGGAAGAGATGTGCCTAAGCATGCTATACGTAAGTTTATTCCTCAGGTTGGAAGGTATGGAGTGTTCACATGGCTTACCACATTGCCATGGATAACATGAGACCCACAACGGTAGAGCCTGTAATGCGATTTTTGTCTTAGCTGAGTCAACTGAAACTCACTAGGTGAAACTGGAAACATTTTGGGAAGGACTTCCACCTCCGTGTATATATGTACCACAGATAAAAGCAATTTAAAACTCTCTCTAGACCATTTTCAAACAGAGCATCAGTGACTCACTAGCACAAACCATTTTCATTTGGGAAGTTTTAGTTGGGCTCACCCCTGTAATCCTAGCTAATCAGGAGGCTGCGGTGTGAAGATCCTGAGTGGAAGTCAGCCTGGGCAGGAAAGTCTATGAGACTCTTACATTCGATGACTCCCCCAAAGCCCAAAGGACAGCGATGGGGCAAGTGGTAGAGAGAGACTGCCTGGAGCGAACAGAGCTAGGGGACAACGCCCAGGTCCTGAGTTCAAGCACCAGTACTGGCGAAGAGGGAGAAGTGGGAGAGCCGGAAGAGGACACAGGGACACCGAGTCCCTTTCCGGAGCAGTGGAGCTGCTCTGAAATCCCCACAGCCTTGCAGAGTCAGGCTGTGCCCGTGGCTGCCTGCTCCCTCCCGGCGTCTCCTGAGGGCACAGGGTAGCTCACTAGGTAAGGAATGGGCAGGAAGGCGGGGCATCAGTGATGCGGAGGGAAGGAGACAGAGACCACCTCAGAGGCTGCGGTCAGCTCGGACGGAGGACCTCAGAACTTCTCGCACCCCAAGGCCATGCAGGCCCTCCCAGCTCAGTCGCATCCAGACCAGCTAGTTACCTTCTCTGTGCTTCCCTCCCGTCCCGCTGCGGAATGGGGAGGCAGTCCATTTCATCTAAACAGCATACCCCCCCCCCCCCCGTATAAACCTGTGCACTGCTATAAAACCTCCAGTGACCTCAGCGGCTCACACTTTGTATTGCTCATGGAGATGACATCCTAGGAAAATGGACGTGACATGCGCAGGATCAGGCTTTGGCACCGTTTCTGCGTTACTTCTGTACGCCTGGGCTTTCTCCATTTCTCTCTCTTTCCTTTCTGTACCGGGGTTTGATCTGAGGACTGCATCACTAGACAGGTGCTCTAGAGCTTGAGCTACACCTTGAGCTCTTTTTGATTTGGTTCTATTTCTTTGTTTAGTGTGTCCCGGGGCTTGAACCCAGGGCCTGAATGCTGTCCCTTAGCTTCTTCCGCTCAAGCCTGGCATTCTTCCACTAGAGCCACGTTCCACTTCTTGCTTTTTTTCCCCCTGCTCAATTGGAGGTAAGAGTCTCATGGACTTTCTTGCCTGGGCTGGCTTTGAATGGTGACTCTCAGATCTTAATCTCCTACGTAGTCAGGATTATAGACATGATCCACTGTAACTTGGCTGTATTTTGTTTTTGAGATTTGTTTTAACTAACTTTTGCCCAAGTTGGACTCAAACTCTTAACTCCGCTGCCCTGCCCTGAGGAACTCCCACTTCTGTGCAATGCACGCATGTGCTGGTGACATCAGACAATTGGGGTGGGGTAGGGGGATGTAGTGCAGACCGTGGCTATTTCTTCCCATAAGAAAATCGGCAAATACAGACCATCGTGGAGTCCTCCATTTCCAAGTGCTCCCCTGCTTCCCACCGAGCTGGACCGACAAGGGGTCCTCTGTGCCGTCCTTCCCTGGACAGTCAGTCATCTTCCCATGCCTCACCTCCCTGTCTCCTCCCAGGGGTGCCACCTGGGGACATCAGAGGAGGAGGAGGAGGAGGAGGGGGAGGAGGAGGAGGAGGCGGCGCCAGAAGCAGCAGCAGCAAGCCACTAAACAGCTATGAAAAAGGAAGGCGTGATGCCGCTTGGTGGAAGCCAGAACGCCCTGTTCTCCACGACTTGAAGATCAGCACCTATCCTGGCCGGAGCGCCCTGGCCCTCTGAAGCAGCCCGCAGTTCCATCTGGCGGATCGGCCAGAGGGAGGCCGTCTTGGGCTCACCTTTTGCTGGGGCATGCGCTTCTCTGCTTTCTGCCACCCTCTGGCAGCCCCCACGGACTCCCCGGCTCGGCACCGCCACAGAGGGTGCCCTTCAGCAAAGCCCACGGGTGCCACGCGGGGCCTGGGGCAGCTGGCCAGCCCTGGAGGAGGTGTGGCGCCCCCGTGCTCTGCGATAGGCCACCCGGCCGCCCGGCCGCCTCCCCTCCGCGGAGGAACCAGGCACGGGTTTCTAATTGCAGAACGGCCTGGCCTCATCCATCCCCAGAGCTGGGAGCTGCCAAGCGGGGCTGATAGGCCATGGAAACACTGGGCCCTCGGCCACCTGCGGCCCTGAGGGGGTTCCAGCGCTTGCCATGCACCTGCTGGCCAGCCACAGCCGTCTCTTCCTCCTCAAAGACCCCCCCCCTCCAAGAGAGGGGGCTGGGAATGTGGCCTGGTGGCAAGAGTGCTCGCCTCGCATCCATGAAGCCCTGGGTTCGATTCCCCAGCACCACATATACAGAAAGAGCCGGACGTGGCGCTGTGGCTCAAGTGGCAGAGTGCTAGCCTTGAGCAGAAAGAAGCCAGGGACAGTGCTCAGGCCCTGAGTTCAAGGCCCAGGACTGGCGAAAACAAACAAACAAACAAAACCCCCCACAGGGGATATGAGTGGGGGGATGGGAGCCAGTTTCCTAACTTACCTAG
The DNA here is from genome assembly GCF_023159225.1 of Perognathus longimembris pacificus. Lineage (NCBI taxonomy): Eukaryota > Metazoa > Chordata > Mammalia > Rodentia > Heteromyidae > Perognathus > Perognathus longimembris. The sequence goes on along the minus strand of NW_025959926.1, from coordinate 12,054 downwards.
AGTCCTCCCCGTGGGCTGAGTGAGGGGCCATGTGCTAAAGTTTTCAGCCTCCCCGCCTATCTAGATCAAAGGTTTGTGTTACAGTACATGTGATATAACTCAATTGGTATGGCTATACATGTAAATAACAAAATCATTAAAACAAAGCAACAGCCATAAAAAAAAATCAAAGCAGCCTTTCTTCATAAATTACACTTTGATCTTGTGTACTTCTAGGTGAGATTGTTTTGTTTTGGTACTGGGGTTTGAACTCAGGCCTTCCTCTTGCTAGGGTGGCCTTCTACCATTCGAGCTACACCTCTACTCTCGTGTTTGGCTGGTTATCCTAGAGACGGAGTCTCTTAGGGTGGGCAGGTGGGGGTCTGCGCAGGCTGACCTCAAATCCTGGCCCTTCAGATCTCAGCGTCCTGAGCAGCAAGGAGTACAGGCATGAGCTACTGCTGTCCAGCTGGCTTCCAGGTACAACTTGCCAACCACAGTAGAGCAACACTTTCCCTTCTCCTTTCTTTTCTTTGTTTGACATCTTTGCACATCAGCTAGTTACACGAGGGGATCTAGCTGACATATCCACATGTGCATGTGGTGGACCTCGACGCCACTCACCCTTCATCGGCCTTCATCCTCCATCCCTGCCCCTCCCCATCGCATCTTAAATCTCAGAACCCCTTCCCCCCTCCCCCTCTCTCTTTGTACTAGTACTAGGGCTTGAACTCAGGGCCTCTATTTTCTTCCTTCGCTTTTTTGCTTGAGGCTGGCACTTTACTACTTGAGCCACAGCTCTACTTCTGGCTATTTGATGGTCAATTGGTCCCATGGATTCCACTGCCAGGCTAGCTTTGAACCGGGATCCTCAGATCCCAGCCTCTTTTTTTTTTTTTTTTTTTTTTTTTTTATTTTATTTTATTTTTATTTTTTTTTATTATCAATTGAACATAAATTTTTTTTTTTTTAACAAGGTGCTGTGCAAAGAGGGTGCAGTTACATAGTAGGGCATTGTGTACATTTCTTGTGATATCTTACAACCTGTTTTCCCATCCCTTGTCTAGGTCAGGTAGACCCATATGCAGTATACAATGTATCAAGCACATATACAGTGTTCACAGACTTGGTCTCTACTGTCTCTCCATCTCCCTTTGTTAACAGTCATATATCAGGGAGATCATGCCCCTTTGTTTTCTGTGTTCTAGGCTTGTCTCACTCAACATTATTTGTTCGAGTTCTGACCATTTCCCTGCAAATAACAATATTTCACCATTCCTAATCGCTATGTAGTATTCCATTGTGTATAAGTACCATATTTTTTGGATCCATTCATCTGTGGAGGGGCATCTGGGTTGTTTCCAAATTTTGGCTATTGTGAATTGTGCTGCGATAAACATGGAAGTACAAATGTCCTTTTGATATCTTGGGTTTTGCTGTTTAGGATAGATGCCTAGGAGTGGTATGGCTGGGTCATAGGTAGGTCTATATTGAGCTTTTTGAGAAACCTCCATACTGTTCTCCAAAGTGGCTGTACTAATTTGCACTCCCACCAACAATGGAGAAGGGTTCCTCTTTCCCCACAGCCCCTCCAGCATTTGTTGTTTCCTGAGTTCAGAGTATAGGCCATTCTAACTGGGGTGAGGTGGTATCTCAGGGTTGTTTTTATTTGCATTTCCTTTACTAGCAGGGATGTTGAGCATTTCCTCATGTGTTTCTTTGCCATTTTTATATCTTCTCTTGTGAAGTCTCTCTTTAGCTCTTTTGCCCATTTCCTAATAGGTTTATTGGGCTTGGAGGGGCTTAGTTTTTTGAGTTCTCTGTAGATGACAGATATCAGGCCTTTGTCTGTTGCTGTGCTGGTAAATATCCTTTCCCATATCGTTGGCTGTCTTTCTATTTTGGTGGCTATGACCTTAGCTGTGCAGAAACTTTTTAATTTGTAGTAGTCCCATTTGTTGAGTCTTTCCCCTATTTGTTGTGCGCCTGGGACTCTATTCAGGAAGTTCCTTCCTGTGCCTATAAGTTCTAGTGTCTTTCCTACTCTGTCCTTCAGTAGTTTCAAGGATTCAGGTCTGATGTTGAGGTCCTTGATCCATTTTGAGTTGATCTTGGTGCAGATCCCAGCCTCTTGAATAGCTAGGTGTAAGCCAGAATTCCTTTTTAAAAGAAGCGTTCCGGCGGGGCGCCAGTGGCTCACACCTGTAATCCTAGCTACTCAGGAGGCTGAGAGCTGAGTAACGTGGTTTGAAGCCGGCCTGGGCAGGAAAGTCCATGGGACTCTGACCTCCAATAAATCACATAACAAGCCAGAAGTGGCACTATGGCTCAAGCGGGAGAGCGCCTTGAGCAAAAGGCGCTCAGGGGCCCCAGGACCAGCTAAATAAATATAAGTAAATAGTGCTCCGGGCCTCTCCCTGGAAGGGTCTCTCTGCTCTCACTACAAACAAGCAGAGCAGGAGGGCTGCAGAGTCAGGGGAGGCTTCCGGAGGTTTCCTGGACTCTGACGTGCCCTGGTGCCCTCGGTGCCAGCTGCTGGGCCTGGAGTTTCTGCTGAGTCACCATCCCCTATTTAGTTCAGCCAAGAAGCCCGAACGCCCAGCTCAGCACTTCCCGAGTGCTGACCGTGCTGACCGGCTCTTTCTCCGGCACGGCTACCACGGCTTCTAAGCTGAGTGGGGAGGAGCAGAGGAGGAAAGGGGAAGAGGGAGTGGAGTGTCCTTCGCCCTGGGGCAGGGCCGGGAAGGGGGGCGCGTGGGAATTCGTCTCCTCGCTTTACCGGCCCGCGGGGGGCAATCTCATGACCGCACGCACTCTCCAGTTCCCAGGGCTGGTGCCCTTCGGACCAAATAAGAGCAAATGAAGTGTCAGGGCAGCCGGCGGCTCTGAGGGTCCACGTTACCCCGCAGGGCTGGATGGGACTCTCCCTCCCACCGACAATCCCCGCTACTCAGGAGGCTGAGACCTGACCATCTTGGTAGCAGAACAGTCTGTGAGACCCTCATGTCCAGTTAACCGCCACAAAGCTGGGAGCTGCGGCCGAAAGGGCAGAGGGCCAGCCGCGAGCTGACAAAGCTAAGGAACAGCCGTCAGGCTTGCCGTTCAAGTCCCGGTAGAGCACTACCCCCACCCCACCCCCCCAAAAGGAGGGCTCTATTTACCAAAGCCTGTGACCCTGGAAACAGGCTGCAACGCTCCTTGAAGGGTTCAGTCATGAGGGCAGCTTGTGTAAAGACTTGTTAACCTGGGAAATTTGGTCCCTCCTTTTCCTTACGTCTCCAGTTGCACTGGGCCTCACTCTCAGAGTTCTGCAAGTCTTCTGATTTCATATTCATGGGTGAGAGATGTTTGGTTGCTCATATTAACCCTTAAAGTTGTACCCCACAAGCCAGGCGTGGAGACTCGCGCATCCTAGCGACGCAGGATGCTGAGATCTGAGGATCACAGTTCAAAGCCTGTCTGGGCAAGAAGGTCTGTGAGACTCTTACCTCCAAATAGCCATCAAAAAGCCAGAATTGGAGTTGTGGCTCAAATGGGTAGAGCATTAGCCTTGAATGCAAAAAGCGAAGAAACAGTGCCCAGGACCTGAGTTTAAGCCCCAGGACTAGCACCAAAATAAATAAATAAGGTGACTAGATAATTAATGGGTGACTTTATAGCCCATGGCATGAACTCCCCTGAGAGTCCACAATAAAAGGATGGAAGAGAATTCAAGTTGATGTGAGAAAGTAAGCAGGTTGGAACCATACCTAGTTGAAGATGAACTCCAGGAAAGCTAGCAGCGTCAGGGATCCTCAGTCCCCTTCGTCATCTCCCCAAGCAGGAGGTAGAGACACTGATAGAAACAAAGGCCTCTGTGTCTCAGTTTCCTCGGTGAGATGGCCATAGGTGTGCCTTGATTAGCAAAATTCCAATCCAAGGTAAACACTGATGAGAAGAGACGCGGTGGAGAAGTAGGAAAGAAGTAGTGATCTGGACGAGGAATGGAAGCATTTGAGTCGGGCCTGAGCAGACAAGACTGAAATCAAGAGACATGTCTAAGAAGACCTCTGCGAGACTGCTGGACTCTCTGATACACGTCATTGTGACTATGATATATAAACCGTGAAGCACTGTACCAATGTTCTTCTTTGAATGGAGCTCTCTATTACAGGTTAACTGAGATATCTTTGTTCCAGGTCCCGTTAGAACAAGGAATACTGTACAGACCGGACAGTGAACGAGCAGGTGTTTACCACTGCAGATATGACCCTCAGAGGCACAGAAGATGCCTGCCCCATTAAGTCTCAGGAACAGATTTTGATTATTGAACGAGAAGGTAGCAAAGACCAGTCTAAACTGTGCCAATGGAAAGACCTTAAAATATGATCAAGCACTGTCCTCCATTTACTTCGTTTCCCCAACAAAATGTGCCATCCTTGACTCCATCACCCTTAATTACCAAATCTTGCCAATTCTATAACCTAATGCTGGACATATCCATTTCCCTTTACTGCTGTGTCCCAGCCCTAAGTCGTGGAGTCATCACTTCTAATCTAGACTATACTATAATCTGTCTTACCTCTGATCTTTCTCCCTGAATGACCCATCCTTTGCTCTTTGAGCTCACAGCAAGATTCTTCTCAACTATAATCCTCGTATGAGTTCACTGCCCTGGCCGGTCCTCCAGTGCCTTCCCATTGATGTTGGGGTAAAGCCAATCTCTTCAGTGTGGCTCCATTTCCCTTCAGAAAGGGGGTCCCCACTTCTGCCACACTTCCTACCTCCTAGATATTGGACATTGCTTGTCTATCTCCAAGGGGTCCAAAATGTTCTTCGATCCACTTCTATGCCTTTCCTTCTCGTAGAGCTAGGTCCCTACATGGTGTCCTACTGGGGAACTTACTACTTTGGAGTGCAATTCTCTGTATACTTGTGAGTTTCTTAGTTATCATCCCAGCTGTTCATTCAGGAGAAGTGTGGTTTGATTTGAGGCCAGCCCAGGCAAAGAGACCTCTACCTCAACCAGCATGTGGAGACATGCCTTCAGTGGTAGGTTGCCTATCGTGAGCAAAAACGCCCAAGTAAGAGCATGAAGCCCTGAGTTCAAGCGCACGCGTGTGCACATACACACACATAGGCACACCTGTGTTTGTGCATGCACACACACACACAGACAGATTTGGTCCTGCTCACCTGGTTAGTTTCATTTCCTATCACTCTTTTTTTTTGGCCAGTCCTGGTGCTTGAACTCAGGGCCTGAGCACTGTCCCTGAGCTTCTTTTGCTCGAGGCTAGCACTCTGCCACTTGAGCCACAGCACCACTTCTGGCTTTTTCTGTGTCTGTGGTGCTGAGGACTCGAACCTAGGACTTCATGCGTGCAAGGCAAGCACTCTAGCACTAGGCCACCTTCCCAGCCATCCTATCACTCTTGGTGTCTCTGTCCACACAAAAATGGTTACTTTTCCCCGACAGGAGACTCTTCTTTTGGTCCGGAACCATGCTTGAACCCTCCCTCTTCCTAGTTGCTCTCTGCCATGATGGCTCTTGGTGGCACTGCATTCGAGTTCAGGGCCTCACACTCGACAGTGTTCTACCTCTTGAGCCACAACTGTATCCTTTTGATCTTGCTTATCTTTTTGAGCTGGCCCCGGTGTGTGCCCAGGCCTGCGAGACCAAGGTCCATCTATTTGTACATGCAGCTAGGATGACAGGTTGGTGACACCAAGTTTAACTCTTTTTTTAAAAAATTTTCCTGCTGGTTCTGGGCTTGAACTCTGGGCCTGGGCGCTGTCCTTGAGCTTTTGTGCTCAAGGCTCGCACTCTGCCACTTGAGCCACAGCTTCATTTGTAGGTTTTGTGGTTAGCTGCAGACAACAGTCTCATGGACTCTTCTGCCCAGTCTGGCTTTGAACTATGATCCTTAGATCTCGGTCTCCTGAGTAGCTAGGATGACAGGTGTGATTTGCCAGTGCCCAGTCAAGTTTAACTTTTGATTGGGATGGACGTCTCAAGCCTCACACCTCTCTCTTCTCGGTCTCTGCTTCCCAAAGGGCCAGGATTACAGGATTGATCTACTGCATCCGTTTGCTGTTCCCTACTCTCTATCCATCTGGGGCCTTCCTTACTACCCCCTCTCAACTCGGAAACATGCTTCTGTCTGTTCTACATTTGGTTTTTGTCACAGGGCATCGTTATCCACCGCTTCACTAGACCTGAACCTTTTTCCAAGATGTACTGGAGGCCTCCACTGAAGGACACATAGGGGACAGAGAGATTCCAAGGGCGGCATGGAATGCAGGCGAGCCTGGGGCCGGAAGGAGGAAAGGAAGCATAGGGGATGTAGGGGATATGGGGGTGTATATACAGGGGATCTAGGGGATCTAGGGGACAGAGAGATTCCAAGGGCGGCATGGAATGCAGGCGAGCCTGGGGCCGGAAGGAGGATATGAAGCAAGCCCCCAAAATGGCCAGATGGAATGCAGATATGAAGACTGAGTGCTCAAGGTATGTCTGCACGTATGAAATCTGAACCACAACCTCAGCAAGAGACAGCTAGTTAGTTAGTGGGATCCACACACAGAATAGTCAATCAGCATCAGCCAAACCTCCACCAACCCCATCAAAGTGTGCCCCTCACCCAGTACAGCAGAGCAAGAGTTCAGCCAGAACAGCAGCAGCGACAGCAGCGGTGCTGAGCTCTCTGCCTGCTGGCCCGCTGTGTCTCTTAGACTGATGTCCTAATAAATCTTCATTTCTCCTGTTCTGTCTTGGTAAAGACTTTGATCAGACCCTTGCTATCACAAGACCCAATAGGTAATGCTTTATCTCCACAGAGCTATCTATATCTTCATATCCACACAGCTATGTTCCAGGCTTTAATTTTCATCTTAAGGCATCATAAAAACAGAGAGAGGTGGGGCTGGGCATGACAACTCATACTTTTTGTTCCAGCATTCCAGATGCCGAGGTAGAAAGATTTAGAATTTCAAACCAGATTGGGCTCCATAGTGAGATCCTGTTTCAAAAAAACAAACTCAGTTCAAGCCCCAGAACTGGCAATAAATAAATAAATAAATGAAATGAAAAAAAAAAAAAGAAGAAAAGAAAACAACAACAAAAAAAAACAAAGAAAGATACAGGGGCTGGGAGTGTGGCCTAGTGGTAGAGCGCTTGCCTCATATACATGAAGCCCTGGGCTCCACTCCTCAGTATCACAAACAGAAACAGCCAGAAGTGGCATTGCAGCCCAAGTGGTAGAGTGAGAGCCTTGAGCAGAGACAGGCTCAGGGACAGAGCCCAGGCCCTGAGTTCAAGCCCCAGAATTGGGGGGGGGGGGAGAGAGACAGAGAGAGAGAGAGAGAGAGAGAGAGAGAGAGAGAGAGAGAGAGAGAGAGAGAACCTGACTTTCCCTATTCCCTTGGTACTGGGGACTGAACTCAGGGTCTCTTGCTTGCTAAACAGGAACTTTGCTCCATGAGCCACCCTCCCAGTCCTTTCACTGCTAGTGTGGTTTCTGGCCTGGGCCAGTCTTAGATTCTCCTGCTTTCCTAGGTGTCTTCCTTAGTAGCTGAAACAGAAATGTGCGTCACACACACCTACAATTTTATCTACTTGTACTCATTGTCCATTGAGTAAAACTCAAGAGATTGGTAAAGCCAGGCACCTGTAGCTCACACCTATAATCCTAGCTACTCAGGAGGCTGAGATCTGAGGATAATGGTTTAGAGGCCCAGCCCAAACAGGAAAGCCCTGTGAGACTCTCATCTCCAACTAACTACCTTAAAAAACCAACAAACAAAAACAAAACAAAACACCAGAAGTGGTGCTATGGCTCAAAGTGGTAGAATACCAGCCTTCAGAGACAGTGCCTATGACCTGAGCCGTGAGTCCCAGCTCCACCACACACACACACACACACACACACACACACACACACACACACACACCTATTTTTATTTTAAACACTGGCTAGTTAGAAGATGTACAGGGGTGGGAGGGAGGAGATACTGTATATATGAGAATCAAATCTAGGTCTGTCTGTTTTTGCCAACTGCACTCTATACAAGAGACCCAGAAAACGACTCCTTTGAAACTTCAGGAAGGGCAGTGTTGCCCAGGTATCTGAGGCAATATCTTTCATATTTGGGGATGAGAAATTTGAGGCTAGAGAATATGAAAGCTCAAGGGAAGATCAACTGAGATTAAGGGACTTAGATGCTTGGAAAGACTGCTGAAGCCTCTCCTGTCCTGGGATTAATTTGTGGGGAGACTTGCAAAACAACAGGCAGCATCTAGCTACAGGCAGCTGGAACCTTCCATAGAGGAAGGCGTGGCATCTCAGAGCTAGAAGAAACCCAGGCAACCCTCCCCCTTCCAAACAGCTCCTTGAAGCAGGGGGAGAAATTTGAAGCACTGGAAAAGATGCCGCTTCGGAATTTCAGAATGATGAAAAACAAGATAAGAAGCATTTTCCCTTGTGAAATGCACACACAGTCTTTCCTTTCTCCTGGGGGAAGGAGGAGAAGGAATTTACTGAGGACAAGACCCTCGGGGAGAAGAGGGAACTTGAATGAAAATTCCACTTGGGACACCGGATAGTGACTCTTGCCCCAGCAGAGGGAGGGAGGGGCAGGAATGTTCTGAATGAAAGACATCCGGGTCTCTAAGAGGGAGGGGAGGGGACTGACAAAGGTGGACCGACCTGGAAGTAGGGAAGCAAGAGAGACCGGAGGAGGGCTGGGTGGGGGCACAGCTCAGTGGTGGAGAACCTGTCCCTAAGTTTCCAGCCAGCACCCTCCCCCTGCAAGATGGGAAAGTGACAGGGTAACTCACTGGAGCCGTGTACCTGTGGTGACTGCCACATGCTGGTGGCTCACACCTGTCATCCTAACTACTCAGGGGCTGAGGGCTGAAGATCATAGCTTGAAGCCAGCCTGGGCGGGGAAGTCTGTGAGAGTCTTCTCCCCCAGGAACCAGTAAAAGCTGGACGTGGAGACATGGCTCCAGGTAGTGTCAGCCTTAAGCAGGAAAAGCTAAGATAGTGCCCAGGTCCTGAGTTCAAGCCCCAGAACTAGCGCACCCATGCACATACATACACACACAGTAACAGGGGGCTGTTTTTCCAGACTAAGCTTCTCTGACCTGCCTCCCACCCAAGGCACTGCTATGACCATGCAAGCAGCTAAGATCAAACCCAGTTCTTAGAGAGGATAAAGCTTATTGCCAGTGACCCCAACCAGGCTACTGCCAGGAAGATGCTCAGATAGCAAGGGAGGGGACACATGGGTTTGATACGAGCTGGTTACATACAAAGTAGGCATTAATCGGATATACAAAAGGTCAGGCTGGCTGACGTCTACTTCTGACCACATGTAGTCACTACGCCTTCTGTATAATACGTTATTTTAAATCATGCCTTGTGCACTTCCCAACACACAGTCCAGCAACAGCCCCGAAACTAGATGCCAGAAAGTGCCTTCGCCCACAGGGGCAGCTTTTCTACTTGAGTACCACCTAAAAACGAAAATAAAGTTAGTCCAGTCAAGTTCTATGCCAACAAGCTGAAAGTGAATCACTTATCTGACCTATTCTGTTATCTGAGATCACAATCCAAACTTCCAGTTCTGTCAGATTCACTTATGATTATGTGTCTCTAATCTTTCCACAGAGAAGTAGCCTGAAATGACCTGACATGATGTTAGCTAAGCATTTGCTTACCAGTTAGGCTGTCTTCCTATCCTCACCTTGCAAGGAGAGTATGTTTGAAATGACTGCTCTGCTTTCTGGTTTTTTGTTTGTGCTTTCAAGCTCTTCTCCGGCTATGAAACCAACTCTTTTTTCTTTTCTCAGTCCATTGGTATACTTATTTTATGGAATAAAGTGTTTATTCTATTCTGGACTAAAACACAGAGCCAATTAAGCTGGCCATGGTGAACACCTGTCATCCTAGATACTCAGGAGATTGAGGTAGGAGCCCAGGAATTCCAGACCAGCCTGGAGAACCCATCAAGAAAGAAAGATCCAGGTACTACAAGGCTCACGCCTCTAATCCCAGCTACTCGGGAGGCTGAGGTCTGGAGGATTATGGTTTAAAGTTAGTTCTAGGCAGAAAAGTCCGTAAGACTTCATTTCCAATTAGGCAGCAAAAGACTGGGCTGGAGGCACGGCTCAAGTGGTGAGAAAGAAGGTCAAATGGAATGCAAAGGTCTGAGTTTAAGCCCCAGTACTGGCACTAAATAAGTAAGTCAATAGACAAATACAATCTCTAAATGAAATTGTCATCACTTTGTTCTTTGATACTAGAAAGCCACGGAACAGCCTGACAAAGGGTTGAGCTGTTGATAACATGTCAGGACAAATCCAGACCTCTATATTATTGATTTTATTTAGGAACATTAATTTACAATTAATTTAGAAACATTAAGCATGTATTTAGAAACATTCCCAGCTCTTCCTGAGGTCACCGGGCAAGGGAAGGGTGCGGTGGAGAGGTAGCCTTCCCTCTTGGCTGTGTGTGCTGCCTGGAGGCCTGAACTCAGGGCCAGGACACAGTCCCCAGGACCATCTTTTGCTCAAGGATAGACGCTATCACTTGAGCCATAACTCCTCTTCTGGGTTTTGCTGGTTAATTGGAGATAAGAGTCTCACAGACTTTGCTTCCCAGACTGGTTTGGACTGAAATCCTCAGAGCTCAGCCTCTCGAGTAGTTAGGATTTACAGGTGTGAGCTGCCCGAAACGGGCCTATTAACGCTTTTTATGTCTTACGTGATTCTTCCATGTGCAGAATACAGTCATGCATTTATGAGTCAATAAAAAGGAGAAACAGCCAATAAATCACAAAAGGAGGCACCAGAACCAAGTTCTAACACCTTCAGGTCTCCATTCTAACTCCCTCCTCCCATGAATATGCTTGCTCTGGAGGGAGGAAAAAGACTTTTCGCTTAATTAAAATGTAAAATGCTTTTTTTTTTTTAATACTGTTTGGTGGCCAGGAATAATCTGCTGACTCAGCAGTGAATAATCAGCTTTGACCTACATAATAAAAGAACTCAGCGGTGGCTCCACTTGCACAAGCAAATCCAAATGTGCAGTTCTCTCTCTCTCTTTCTCTCTGCCTCTGTCTCTCTTTCTCTCTTCTCTCTACCCCCCTCAAGGCTACCCTCCCTCCCCCCTCCCCCAAAGCTGGTTACAGCAGGTTTTTCTGCCTCTCCACCCCCAGCCATCTGGCTCGTCCAAACTTAATTTCTCATCTGAAAGCTTCCAAAACTGCCCCACCACAGAACTAGACTTGACCTCATCTCCTTCCTCCCACAGCAAACCCTGCCCTCAGGGCTCCAAGCCGGACGGGACCCTCGATCCTCGGGCTCTGCATTATACACCAGTGACCTTCTCACAAAGGGCAGCCTTTCTTCAAAATCCCTCAGCCCCCTGCCCAGCCGGCCACGAGGAGACAGAGGACATTCACATCATGCCCGGCTTTCTGCCGCTTCTCTCTCAAGAGGAAGGCCAGGCTGGGTGGCTCCCGGCTTTACCTCCAAAGAAATACTTTGTGCAGCTGGCCACCTCTAACGGGTGGACTGGAGGACGGCAGGAGTGCTCATTGCGCTACAAAGAATGACTTTCTTTTTTTGTCCCCAAATAAAGAAGAAAAGAGAGGGAGGGAGAGAAGGAACTATTTTTCCTTTCCTTTTTTTTTTTTTTTTTTTTTTTTTTTTGGTAGTTTATTGGAGAAGAGTCTCACATGCTTTCCTGCCTAGGTGGCTCTGAACCACGCTCTCAGATCTCAGCCTCCTGAGTAGTTAGGATTACAGGTGTGAGCCACTGGCACCTGGCAAAACCAAGACTTTTGACGGCTTGCTTTCTATTTTGCTGAATATTTAGAGAGAGATAATTTGAGGAAGCTGTGGATAGCTTCAAGAAAGATGTATCCAGAGTTGGGAATGTGGCTTAGTGGTAGAGTGTTTGCCTAGCATGCATGAAGCCCTGGGTTCGATTCCATACAAACAGAAAAGGCTGGAAGTGGCTCAAGTGGTAGAGCATGAGCCTTGAGACAGAGAGGCTCAGGGACCGTGCTCAGGCCCTGAGTTCAAGC
>NW_025959925.1:0-26486 GCF_023159225.1 Perognathus longimembris pacificus | reverse complement strand
CAGGCGCGCGGCGGCCCGCGGCGTTCCGGTGCCCGTCCCCCCTCTGTCTCCGGCTCGCTCTAGCTCCCCTTCTCCCTCCACCTGCGCTCTCCTCCGTGCCAGCCGCTGTCTGGATACCCTGCAGCCAGTGATGACCTTGATGGCGACCTGCCAGCCTGGAAGCAGTCCTTGCTTATTGATTGGTTGGTTTTAACTTCTGTGACAGAAAGTAGAGGGATCTTGATTTTATTTATTTTTGGCCCCCAGGCCTTGCACATGCTAAGCACTCTTTCTCTAAGGGAACGGCATTGCCGACCTACAAAAGGAGAGTTTTCTAAAGGTGCTGGTGGCTCACATCTATACACTTTCACTGCTTAGGAGGCTGAGGATCAAGGTTCAAAGCCAGCCCGTGCGGGAAAGTCTTATGACACCACCAATACACCAGCAAAACGCCAGAAGTAGCTCTGTGGCTCAAGTGGTAGAGTGCCAGCATTGAGTGGAAAAAACTAAGGGACTCTGGCCAGGCCTGAAGTTAAGCCCCATTACCGACTGGCACACATGCAGGCACGCACACACACGTCAACTAGAGAGAATGTGAAATCTGCCTGCGAAGGAGGAAGTCGAGAGGGGCGTCAGAAGAAGTGAACCTGTTTTGGAATAAGTCACATCGAGGGGCAGCTTAATCTGGACCATACAAGGCTGAGTACCGTGTTGGGCTTGGCACCTCACTCAGAGGCAAATGCTTCTGGGAAAAGGAGTTAAGTTGAATAAACCCAAGAAGCTGACCTGGGTAGAATTTCTTCTGCCTGACCCATTACCAAGTGTGGAGGGGACATTTGGGGAATGTTTTGATCGAGATGCTTCAGTGGGGCATAGCCTCTGGAAGCCAGCACTTGGCTCTGAGGCCAGGCCTGGGGAGCACAGGAGGGAGGGAAGAGGAGCGGAGGAGAGGGGCGGGAAGGGGAGAGGGGGAGGGGAGGGGAGGCTGGATCTGGAGCAGCCGCAGCCACTCATCAGGGTAGTTGTGATTGCTGTGTTTACTCTTGCCTGCTGCAATTAAAGCTTTCCCAATATGATTCTGGCTTCCTGGGGAAACCATAATTTATGAAAACAAGTAAGAAATAAAGAGAAACGGCAGAACTGATCGGCTGAAATGTGTGGATCCTTTAAACCATAAAGCACTGAATTGTATTGTTAGGTCACTGGTGCCAATCAGTTTCAAAGAACCTAATCTGTTGTAACCCAGGCAGGAGAGGTTCTTCTAAGAAAACGAACAAAATAATAGAAAATAAAGAGACCCACATTTACTCACCAAAGTCCTGTGCTCTCCACTGGCCCCCAAAATTCTTGTTTGCGCCTACCACAAGAAATTGGTCCTCTCGGAATCCCCTCCATTTTTCTACCTACCTTACTTCTTTAATCCTATCCCTTAATTCTTTCCCACATGGAATCCATGGGCCAGAATAAATGAGATGCTCCATTTCCCCTCCAAGGATGTGACCTTCTACTCCCCTAATGGCTTTGACAGTTTTCTCATTCGTCAGCTGAGGAGGATAGCAAGAGACACGACTTTGTGGTTTTGCCTAAAGAGGGAACACTCAGTAACTATTACGCTTCGGTCTTCTGAGCTGCCTGAAAATACCGCCCCCCCCCCCCATGCCCTCACCTGCCGACCTCTTCACTTTCTTCTTGAACATTCTGCTCACTCTGCAGTGCTGGGCGGCTCCTCAAGCCTGCTCTTGCCTGGTCTAGAAATGCTGTAAGGCACATCTTTCCAAGTTCCATGCTAGCAAGAGTGCTCTAGGAGCACTGTTTGAACCTGATTAGTCCCCTTAACTATTTGAAGACAGAGTTTAGTGCCATTTAGCTATCTATGGAGGGAAGAGAAACTGTCAGACATCACTTAAAGAGCCCTGTCCCTTGGACACTTGGGAACCGCAGACAAATGAATCTTGCAGCTATTTAAGGCTATTTCTTTTCTATCTTCCTTTGTCAAGAGGAGAAATGAATCTGAAGGGAGTCCCCGGACTGGTACTCTCCACTCAGGGGCATCTTCCCATTGCTACGCAACATGTCATCCCCATGCAAGCAGAGATGGACATCTGCACAGCCAACCCCCTGGCAGGACCCAGCAGCTAGAAATCAAGTGCACGGGAGGGACACCACTAGCTTTGGTACTAGCAGTTTTCCCGCATCTTGGTTTTTTTATTCTGCTAGTCTGGGGCTTGAACTCAGAGCCTGGGCGCCGTCCCTGAGAATCTCTGTGCTCAAGGCTAGTGCTCTACCTGCCGCTTGAGCCACAGTGCCACTTCCAGCTTTTTTGAATAGTTTATTAAAGATAAGAGTCTCACAGACTTTTCTGCCTGGGCTGGCTTCGAACCAAGATCCTCAGATCTCTGAGTAGCTAGGGTTACAGGTGTGAGCCACCAGTACCCAGAATACCTACTAAGAAACGATCTCTTCCTTTAGTTTTGGATCCCAGACCCAAGAGGGCAGAAAACTTGGGGCTCGAGGTTATGCATTTTTCTTGAAATGACTCTGGTGGCACAGTGTTCACATTAAACAGACCACTGCCCAAAGCAAGGTGCTAAGGCAGGATCAGGGGAAGTGGTTGTGCTGTTTGAAGACTCAATTTTCTATTTAGGGGGAGACGGGGGAATCTGCGCTCTGGCATCATGTAAGGGAATTTCAACCTCTGACCCTTCTCATCCTCAAGGTTATTTCCCAGGATTATAGTTTCCAAATGTTGAAGTTCCAAGAAGAAGCAGAGTATGTGTGTCTACCTGAGGGAGGAGCCAAATGTGTGGTGGGGGGTGGTTGCAGCAGGAAGCGCAATGGCTGATTCTCTGACCCCTAAGCTCTACTTCAGCCTGTCTTGATTTCTATCAAGTGTTGCAATTTCATTAAAAAAAGAAAAAAAGGTAGGTGGGGGGGGGGAGAATATGGCAAAATGGTAGAGTGCTTGCCTTGCATGTACGAAGCCCTGGGTTCAATTCCTCAGCACCACATAAACAGAAGAAGTCGGAAGTGGCGCTGTGGCTCACATGGTAGAGTGCTAGCCTTGAGCAAGAAGAAGCCAGGGACAGTGCTCAGGGCCTGAGTCCAAGCCCCAGGACTGGCAAAAAAAAAAAAAAAAAAAAAAAAAACCCACAAGAGGCTGAGACAGAGACAGGAGGATCATGAGTTCAAAGCCAGTCTGGACGACCGAGCACAACTGTTTTAAAGAAACAAGGCCTGATTTTGAAAGGTGTGCAAACCAGGGCCTAAGTGAGAAGACGCTGTGGCATCTCACACACCACACAGGGGTAGCCGCTGGCTGACGGCCCACACAGCACAAAGCGAGGCAGGGCTCCTGCCTGTTTCAGCCGTAGTTTATTTGGGTGCATGCTAGTGGACGGCAGGGTCTCCTGAGATACTCGTCAGCAGTCAGCAAGATGAAGCTCCTAAGGCACAAGAGTCATTTGTCTTCCAAACTCCTTTCTCCATCTCACTAATTCCCAATTTCCCTGCACTTGACGCACGCAGTTGACAAGCCTCCATCCGTTCCTGGTGGACGGCGCTCAACAATCAACAATCAACGTGGAAGCTGCACCAGGCTAAGAGGAAGGAAGGAAATGCGCCTCCTCCATCTAGCTGTCTGGAAACACACACAGGGGTCAGGTCGGGCCGTCCTGCCCAGCACCACTCCCTTCCCTCGGGCCAACCACAGAAAAGGCGGTCCTATGTCCTCTGCCATTTTCACAAGACTTCTCCGGCCAGCACCCTGCATCGTCCTGGCCCCCTGCCACCACCGCAGCTTGGGAGCACCTCAAGGGCTGCGGTGACAGCTCAGGAGTCTCTTCCGCCCACCCACTCCAGCGCCAATTCTGGGCTGCCTTTTGCCCAGGAGGCTACAAGACCACCTCCCCGCGCCTGCCACACAGGTAAGCGTGTTGGGAGACCCAAAGGAAAAGGAGCTCCAAAATGCAGTCACCAGGGCCTTCTCACTCTTCTTGAGGCCTAAGCCTTCCCTTCCCAACTGGGTCAACACTCCAGATGTACGTAGGCAGTTCAAGACCAACCGGAGCCACACAGACCCTGCCTCTGGCTGCCCCTGCCTGCAGCTCTGCTGTCCCTTCCCCTCCCCCACGCCGGCCCAGAGCTTCCCCCTGCAGCCTTCCCGGTACAGCCGGTGAATCTTTCCGCCTCATCAACTTTTCATCTTTTTGCAAGTGGAATTGGGAAGTCTCTCCCTCCTCCCTGCCTCTGTGCCCTTCTCCTTTGTTATTAGCTTCATGAGTGGGGACGTTAATGTATTCACTAGACAATGTCTTCCCACTACTGTTTCCTGTAATTACAGTCCCTTCCCTCCCACTGTCCTGGCTTATTTGACTGCAAAGTGCTTGGAGGAGGGACAGTGTGGACAAAGGACACAGACCAGGCTGAGGTTGAGTACTGAGTGCTGAGTGCTGAGATGCTAACGTCCAAGAAAGTAAACAAACAGCGGCCTGTGGCAGCTCATTTATAAGGGGTGACACACAGCAATCAATGTTTCAGGGGCTTTATAAAAACGTACAGATATAACTGTGGACTCCTCTGCTCTAGAAAGGGTGTTGTAATATTACCAATGACAGTCACCCCAAGAAATCCACCCCTCAAGGGATAGACTTGCTGTACTTCTCATGCAGATCGACTACATTATCACTGGAGACGCGGATCCAGCCGTCTTCACGCACGTGGTACAGGTTGACTGAACCTCCCGAGTAGGCGTCTCTGTAGGTAGCTTGGTAGATGGCCCGCCGGGCCAGATCATAGGCCGCAGCCACTTCCAAGTCATAGGAGTAGCCTCGATCCATGACCCCATAGGCATACACAGAGCCAGAACCTACAGAAAAGGCAGCACCAGAAATCCGGTTCCCTTCGCTGTCCACGTAGTACAGGCCTGAAGAGCAGGAGAAAAAAAATCACCATGAATTTGACACTGCTCATCTTTTAGGGCAGCTTCCCTCCCTTTTGAAACCTAGAGGAAACCAATAAACACTCAAACATCTTGACTTGTAAAAACTGATTTGAGCCAAGTGCTGGTGGCTCACGCCTGTAATTGTAGCTACTCGGGAGGTTGAGATCTGAGTCGAAGTTTGAAGGCAATCCAGACAGGAAAATCCTTGAGACTCTTAGCTCCAATTACCCATCTGAAAACTGGAAGTGGCGCTGTGGCTCCAAGTGGTAGAGTGCTAGCTTGGAGCATAAAAGCTCATCAGGGACAGTGCCCAGGCCCTGAGTTCAAGCCCCATGACCATCAACAACAGAAGAATCTACAACATGCCACCTGTCTCCCCCACATTACAATAATTACCCTGCCCGTGTTCTTCTTAGCACACCCAAAAAGCAAATATGACTTTAGTTTGAAGCTTAAGACTCTAAGCACTAACCTCTAGGTTTCAAAAGGGACGGAAAGAGTTCAAATGGCTTAGTCACATAGCAAAGACTTGCACTGTCCAATACGTGACTACTGAACCACTGGGATTACTGTATGCTAAAATAACAATGGTTTGACTATCCAGGGATAAACACAATATATTCATTTCCTTTCCTAAATAAACACGGCTACTAGAAAACTTAAAATCACAGTAGGAGCGCCGAGGGTGTACCTGAGTGGCAGAGCACTGCCGAGCATGGCAGGGCCCTGGGTTCAACTCAGGTACTGCCAAAAGAGGCGGAGAAAAAAAAGCTCACATTTTCGTTGCTACTACAGACCTGGGGTTGGCCAGGCCGATGGCCTGTGTCTGTGCAGAATGTCTCAGTGGAGGGCAGGCGCTGTGCGCCGCATGCTGGCTGCTGGGCCCTGCCAGCACCGTGAGCACTCATGTACTCCTTTTATTTAGCGTCTGCTGCGTGGCTTGAACGGAGGGCCTGGGTGCTGTCCCTGAGCCTCTTTGCGCTCAAGACTAGTGCTCTACCACTTTGAGGCACTGCACCTCTTCTGGTTTTTGAGGGGTTTATTAGAGGTAAGAGTTTCGCAAGGATTTTTCTGCTTAGACCGGCTTCAAACTGTGATCCTCAGATCTTAGCCTCCTGAGTAGCTAGGATGGATTTCAAGGGTGAGCCAGTGGCGCCAGCTCATCTATTTCTGAATAATGGGAGTACATTCTAAGAAATATGTTGATAGAAGGCAGGTACTGCTGGCTCACGCCTGTAAATTCTAAGCACTCCAGTCACGCCAACATTTTGGTCAATGACAGCTATATATCCAATGGTAGTCTCGTGAGATTGTCATGTAGTGGCATTGTAATGGTTTTCATTTGTATCACAGACTAAGTATACACTGTGATACTTGCACAAAGATTCCTGCTAAGAACAAACTTGTTTGCTTATTTATTTTTGTGCTGTACTAGGGCTTCAACACAGGGCTTTGCTTAGGTTTTTCCATCAAGATTGGTACTCCAGGGCTGGGGTGTTGCTCAATGGCAAAGTGCTTGCCTAGCAAGTGCAACATCCTGGGTTCCATCCCCAGTACCAAAAAAGACAAAAACAAAAAAAAAGAAAAGAAACAAAATACAACCCCACCAGAAAAAAAAACAAAACCCCAAAAACCTTTAAAGAAAGCTGGGGAAATGGTGGCTCACATCTGCAGTACTCAGGAGGCTCAGATGTGAGGATCTCGGTTCAAAGCCAGTCCCAAGCCAGGCCCAGCAGGAAAAGCCATACAGCTCTTCTCTCCAATTGGCCACCAGAAATCCAGAAGTGGCGGTGTGGCCCAGGGACAACACCCAGACCCAGAGTCCAAGCTCCACTACTCACAAAAATCAATCAATCTATCTATCTTATAAATTTGTATGCCTGGGCTGGTACCAAATTGCAATAATCCTATCTCAGCCTCCTGAGTGCTAAGATTCCAAGAGTGTGCTTTCATTCTCTTCTATTTCTTCTCATATGCTTTTCTGATTGCTGTGTGTAAAGGAACAAGCACAGAGGGGTTCTTTTGATGGCACAGGGAGGGGTTTGAACTGAGAGATATAGGACATAAATGTACTCCAGCTGTACTGGCCAAAGCAGTAACTGCTGGCCACATGTGGCTTAGAGTACTTGAAATGGTGATGTCATAGGTTGAATATTTTATCTTTCTTGTCCTATATGAGCATTAAAACAATTTCTTTTATTTTTTTCTTTTACATGTATCTCTTGGACAGGGTCTCACTGTACAGCCTAGACTGGCATGGAACTGTAGATTCCAGCCTCCTGGACTATAAAGGTGTACCACATCTGTTTTCTTTCTTTTTTTTTTTGGCCAGTCCTGGGGCTTGAACTCAGGGCCTTGGCCTCAGGGCCTTGGCATGGTCCCTGAGCTTCTTTTGCTCAAGGCCAGCATTCTTCCACTTGAGCCACAGTGCCTTTTCTGTTTACGTGGTATTGAGGAATCGAACCCAGGGCTTCATTCATGCTAGGCAAGTAATCTACCACTAGGCCACATTCCCAGCCCCTTCTTTTTAATTTTTATATACATCCAAGAGAAATTTCTAAACTATGTGTGTGTTCATACAACTAAAGTTTTGCGTAGAGTTTTTCCTAGAGTTTTTCTCTTAGCCTATTTAATTCTCAAATATAATTTCTAGGTTTTATTTTATGGAGTAGAAAAATGTTATGTACAATATTTCACATTAGTTACTTGACAGCTGTTTATTCCTTTTTATTTTGGGGTTTTACTTATTATTTATATTATCTTTAAGTGGTTCTTACAAAGGGATTTCAATTCAACATGCCAGTTTATGAGTGCAACGAATATTGATCAATGTCACCCTTTCCATCATTTTCTCTTATTTATTATTTTTTTTTTTTGGCCAGTCCTGGGCCTTGGACTCAGGGCCTGAGCACTGTCCCTGGCTTCCTTTTGCTCAAGGCTAACACTCTGCCACTTGAGCCACAGAGCCACTTCTGGCCGTTTTCTGTATATGTGGTGCTGGAGAATCGAACCCAGGGCCTCACATATACGAGGCAAGCTCTCTTGCCACTAGGCCATATCCCCAGCTCCCATTTTCTCTTATTTTTGACATTTGGTATTCAGGACCTTGTACTTGTCTAGGCTGCCATTCTATCACTTTAAGTGATGCCCCTAGCCATGCTTTTTGCTGGGCATTTTGGAGATGGACTTGACTGAACTTTTCTGCCTGGAATGGCCTCAAAATGATCCTTCGGAGTAGCCAGGATTATAGGTGTGAACCACTGCTGCCTGGCTTACATGTATAATCTTACTTAACCAATGTTACAGCTTATCACTCAATGTGAGAGATGAAGAAAGAGGCTGAGAAATTAAGTAACCTGGCCAACTGTTTTTTGTTTTTGTTTTGCCAGTCCTGGGGCTTGCACTCAGAGCCTGAGCACTGTCCCTGGCTTCTTTTTACTCAAGGCTAGCACTCTACCATTTGAACCACGGCACCACCTGTGGCTTTTTCTGTTTATGTGGTGCTGAGGAATCGAACCCAAGGCTTCATGCATGCAAGGTGAGCTCTCTACCGCTAAGCCACATTCCCAGGCCCCTGGCCAACTGACTAAGCCAGTCAATGACACACAGCAGGTCTAACTTAATGCCTTTTCTTACACTACAACCAATGCCTTCCCTGACCAAGAAGGGAAAACTAAGAACCTAATTAACACATCTTATACTGACTCAACACCCCTTCTTTCATCCCTTTCTCTGTGTTGTCAGCTCAAGGTCAAGGGCTGTATGTAGGACAACTCACCAGGGCCTCTCTTATCCCAGCCACAGATCATGGTGCCCATGGACAGCCCCATGCCTTTGTACTGATACACCATATTGGCAAGAAGTTTGGAGGCAGCTGCCACGGAGATGCGTTCCTTATTTCGAAGCTCATAGATTCGACACTGCCGGGCCAACAGCCGCTCCAGAAGCTGCAATCCGCTGCACCCCCAGCCATGGTGCCCAGAAGGTAGGGGTTGATCTCTATTACTTTCTTCACAGTCTGGGAAGCAATGTAAGCCCCAGCTGTGGCCCGAGAGTCTGCTGCAACAATGACTCCATGGCGAAACTGTTGAGTCAGAGAAAAGCACAAAACAGGCCCATTAGACAACAAAAACACTCCCTGTATATATATATATATTTATAAAATTTACATATAATACATATTATATCACACCACACATGCATATTTTTCCCCCCTTTTTGGTACTGTCATGGAGCTTGAACTCAGGGCCTGGGCTCTGTCTGTGTGCTTTGTTGCTCTAGGGTCGCTCTACCATTTGAGCTACAGCTCTATTTCAGGTCTTGTGGGGGGGGGGGCGGCTTATTGGAGATAAAGAGTCTCCTGGAAGTTTTCTGCTGGGGTTGGCCTCAAACTGTGATGTGCTAGGATTACAGGCATGAGCCAACAGGGCCTGGCTTTTCTCTTTTGGTGGCAGTACTAGGGCTTAAAATTGGGGCCTGGGCACTGTCCCTGGCTTCTTTTTGCTCAAGGCTGGCACTCTACCTCTTGAGCCACAGTTCCGTGTCTGGCTTTCTGCGTGTATGCGGTGCTGAGGAATGGAACCCAGGGCTTCGTGCATGCGAGGCGGGCCCTCAGCCCCTCTCGTGGCCGGGATGGCCCGGCTTCGGAGCTAGCTTTTACAGAGCTGGGCCAGGGATGCCAACTGCCCCGCTCTTCCTCCCTACGACGGTCCCCGGGCTTAACCGGGCTTGCTCCTCTGGCCGGGCTCGGTCCGCCTCGTCTCGGGCGCACCCCGCCTGTGGGGAACAGTGGCCCCGGCCTCGGGTCGCCCGGGGGCCCCACCGCACTCGGCGCGGCCCGCCCCCACCTTCTCCCGTCGGCGCCCGGGCCCGGGCGGCCGGGCCGGTGAGTCAGCGAAGCCGCCCGCGAGGGCCGGGCCGGGAGCTGCGCGCCTCGCCGCCCGGGGCCCGGGGCCCGGGGCCGCAGCGCGCTCCCCCCCCCGCCCCCCCCCGCCCGCCCGCCCGCCCGCCCGCGGCCCCGCCGGGGAGACGGCGGGCTGCGCACCTTGAAGGCCAGCGTGGTGGTGCCGTGAAGCATCTCGATTCGCGGCTCCTCGGGGGCGCCCCAGGCGGGCGCAGCCAGGCTCAGCCCGCCGCTGGGACTCCCCGGACCCAGGTCCGCCAGGGTCCGCCAGGTCCGCCCGACCTCCGAGGCCAAAGAAGCCCCGGCGGCCCTCGGGCAGCGGCCGCGGCCGCTCCGCCACACTGGCCAGCGCCATGTCTGCAGCGGGCGGGCGGGCGGCGCGCTCCCAGCATGCCGCGCGGGGAGGGCGGGCCACGCCCCCCGCGGCTTCACCGCCCGCTCCCGGCATGCCGCGCGGGGAGGGCGGGCCACGCCCCCCGCGGCTTCACCGCCCGCTCCGGGCCCGCGAGCAGCCATCTTCTCTCCTGGCAGCCGCGCCGCCCGGAACCGCGGGCCGAGCGTGGGGGCGGAGCGGCCCCGTGAGCTGTGGCCCGCGACGCCCCGGGGCTCAGGACGGACATTTCGGGTTGGGTGTGGAAGGCCCTGCTGGATCCGCGGGCTTCCTAAGACGCGGCCCGAACGCCCGCGTTGGGTGCACGGAGGCTGGCCCTCGGCGGCCGGCCCCGGCTCCCCGTCCACCTGGGGCCCCACCGGGGCGGGGCGGGGCGCGCACGCCGGCTCCCCGGTGAGGACGCGGAGGCTGGAAGCCCGGACGCCGAGAGCCGGCTCACTGGAGGTCCCGCCCGGCCCCTGGCGGCGGCCCCGACGCTCCCCGCCCCCCCCCAGGCCCACCCCCAGGTGTGCGCGGGCCTGCCCCCCACCGGCACGCCGTCCATCGCGGGCCCCGGGACGGGCCACCGACTCCCTACCCTCCCCAAGCCTCCCAGGCCCACCCCCAGGTGTGCGCGGGCCTGCCCCCCACCGGCACGCCGTCCATCGCGGGCCCCGGGACGGGCCACCGACTCCCTACCCTCCCCAAGCCTCCCAGGCCCACCCCCAGGTGTGCGCGGGCCTGCCCCCCACCGGCACGCCGTCCATCGCGGGCCCCGGGACGGGCCCACCGACTCCCTACCCCCCCCCATCCCCCAGGTGTGCGCGCCCCTGCCCCCAGGTGCACACCGTCCACCGCGGGCCCCGGGACGGGCCACCCACTCCCTACCCCCCCCCATCCCCCAGGTGTGCGCGCCCCTGCCCCCAGGTGCACACCGTCCACCGCGGGCCCCGGGACGGGCCACCGACTCCCTACCCCCCCAGACCCCCAGGCCCATCCCCCAGGTGTGCGCGGGCCTGCCCCCCACCGGCACGCCGTCCATCGCGGGCCCCGGGACGGGCCACCCACTCCCTACCCCCCCCCAGTCCCCCAGGCCCATCCCTCAGGTGTGCGCGGGCCTGCCCCCCACCGGCACGCCGTCCATCGCGGGCCCCGGGACGGGCCACCCACTCCCTACCCCCCCCAGCCCCCCAGGCCCATCCCCCAGGTGTGCGCGCCCCTGCCCCCAGGTGCACACCGTCCATCGCGGGCCCCGGGACGGGCCACCGACTCCCTACCCCCCCCAGTCCCCCAGGCCCATCCCCCAGGTGTGCGCGGGGCCTGCCCCCAGGTGCACACCGTCCATCGCGGGCCCCGGGACGGGCCACCCACTCCCTAGACCTGGTGGGCTTTCAGCCACCTCTGCCCCCTCGCTCAGATCCCATAGAAGCCTGGTCCACCTCCCCCTCGCACAACCTCCAAACCTGGGAGAAGCTCTGTGCCCTTGCTGCTCCTCCATTTTCCTAACACACTTTCTAGGGAAATAGTAAATGATGAATTGCTTAAAAGGTGAATACAAGAATGAAAGAAGAAGAAGGAGAAAAAAAAAAAGGATCCAGTTAATCCATAAACTAGAGTCTCAGCTCCACATCTGAACAATTGAGTCAATACAGATACACCATCCCCAGCCCAGAGGAGGGCTGGAGCCCCATAAAGCGGTACCAAGAGAGCCTCCAGCTTCAGAGGAGGCTCTCTTTACAGGAATGGGCTGTGTTTCACTGCCTCTTCCCCCACCCACCTACACTCTTCCAATCTTTTGGGAACTGTAGCAAGCCAGGAAGTGGGCATGTGTACGAAATGTTGCCTCCTGCTTTATGCTTCTGTGAAATCAGTGCCTGGCCTTCCTGGTTGTATTCCA
Organism: Perognathus longimembris pacificus; assembly: GCF_023159225.1. Lineage (NCBI taxonomy): Eukaryota > Metazoa > Chordata > Mammalia > Rodentia > Heteromyidae > Perognathus > Perognathus longimembris. The sequence continues at coordinate 14,398 of NW_025959925.1, read as the reverse complement.
GCAGCAACATCTAGCAACATCTCAATTCCACTTTCCTCTGATGCCCAACCTGGCCCCTTCCTTTCCCTTAGCAAACTCTGCAAATGCTATATTTTTAATGCTAAAATTGGCAGCCCTTTTCAAACCCAACCACCAGACTGCAATGAGGTAGATTTTTATTCAGTGTCTCACACTTCAATGGTGTGGAGAATGTGAGAAGTGCCTCCGTTTGTTGAGCATGTATTATTTTGCAACTGGTCCTTGTTCTGACCTTCAGTGGTTCTCCCAGTTTCCACTAATAAACATTGCACCTCTGTTAAGTCCCTTTCACATTTTACCTGATAGAAGTGCTCAAATGTGCATTTGTCTCATTGATTTGGGAGGGTGTTGTTTGTTTTTTAGGGGGGTGAAAGGTGGAGTGGGCGAGAGGATGTTAGGGTTTCCTTCTATGTGGCTCAGGCTGGCCTGGGACTTGAATTTTGGTCCTCCTGCCTCAGTCTCCCCAGTGCTGAGATTAAAGGTATGCATTCTGAAATTACAGGTAAATAACCCAGTGATTGTTAGTTTCATTGTGTGTGTGTGTGTGTGGTGTGTGTGTGTGTGAGTGTATTGGAGTTTTGTTCTCACTCAGCTATCTCACTTAGGGTTAGTGCCGTACCATTGAGTGAGCCCTGCTTCCAGTCTGGTAAATTAGAGACAGAGTCTCAGACTACAGACTTTTCCGTCCAGGCCGGCTTCAAACCACAGCCCTCCAGCTCTCAGCCTCCTGAGTAGCTAGGATTACAGGCTGAGTCATTGGCACCCAGCTTTCACCTCTGGTTTATTATGTATTTTCTCACTCTGAAGTTCTGAAAAATTTTTCCTAAATGAATTTTCTGGTCCTAAGCAGTCACTCTGATTCAATTGGCAGAGCACCAGATTCTATTTGCTATTTTTTTAGAGGGGTGGGAGTGGGGAGTGGGGGTGGGAGGGATTATTCAGGATCAAACCCAGGGCCTTGAGCATGCTAGGCAAGTTCTCTACCACTTGAGCCATATTTTTTTTGTTTTGTGCCAGGCCTGAGACTTGAACTCCAGGCCATGTGCCATTCCTGAGCTTTTTTGCTCAAGGCTAGTGCTCTACCACTTGGAGCCACAGCTCAAAGATAAGAATTAATTGCAGATAAGACTCTCAGGGACTTTTCTACCCAGGCTGGCTTTGAACCACGATCCTCAAATCTCAGCCTTCTGAGTAGCTAGGATGACAGGCCTGAGCCACTGGCGCCCCGCTTAGCTTTTTTGGAAGTTAATCGGAGAAGAGTTTCATGAGTTTCATCACCCAGACTGGCTTTGAGCTGTGATTCTCAGATCTCAGCCTCCTGAGAAGCTGGGCTTGTAGGCCAGGGCCACCAGCGCTGAGCATTATTCTGTGTTTTGTTTTGGGGACCCTTCTGCCTCCCACCTCCAGAATGGAACTGCAAGCAGGTGCCTGCCACTGCACTTGGCTTTGAAGCACCATCTTGTTATTATCACTCATACGCTTAAAAATATCCTGCAGAGCTCAAGATCCTCCACATGCGTTCAGCTGTTTCCGAGCTGCCGCACATCCCGCTCTTGTTCCAGGGTTGCTCCTTGTGGAGTCTCACAGAGAGGCGCTGTAGTTCAGGGTCTCCTAGATCCCTATAGATGGAGTGAAGTTGGGGCTGTAAGATGGCTTTATTCATTTCCCTAACTACCACCTGGCTCGGCTCCCCTTCCTCCTGGAACAGCCTCCCTGGATGTCATGGTGAGGTGGCAGCACACATCCCGTGCGGTAATCCAAACACAGAAGAAGCAGGAGGAGGGGATAGGAATTCAAAGCCAGACTGTGCTACGCGGCAAGGCCTGTCACAAGAAACAAAACAAGGAAAAAACTGGTTGCTGGGCACGAGTGGCTCAAGCCTGTAATCCTTGTTACTCGGGAGGCTGAAATCAGAAGATCATGGTTCAAAGCCAGCCTGAGCAGGAAAGTCCACGAAACTCTTATATCCAATTAGCTAGCAAAAAGCCAGAAGTGGAAATGTGGCTCAAGTGGTAGAGTGCCAGGCTTAGGGAATAAGCTAAGGGACAGTGCCCAGACCCTAAGTTCAAGCCTCTGTACAAAAACAACTGGGCTGGGGCAAGAGAGCTTGCCTCGTATACATGAGGCCCTGGGTTCGATTCCCCAGTACCACACATATATAGAAAACGGCCAGAAGTGGCACTGTGGCTCAAGTGGCAGAGTGCTAGCCTTGAACAAAAAGAAGCCAGGGACAGTGCTCAGGCCATGAGTCCAAGGCCCAGGACTGGCAAAAACAAACAAACAATTATAAATAAATTAAAAAGCTGGTCACCGGTGGCTCACGCCTGTAATCCTAACTACTCAAAAGGCTGAGATCTGAAGATCACTGTTCAAAGCCAGCCCAGGCAGGAATTCTGTGGGACTCTTCTCTCCAATTAATCTCCAAAAAACTGGAAGTGTAGCTGTGGCTCAAAGTGGTAGAGCACTAGCCTTGAGCAAAAAGAGTTCGGGGACAGCGCCCAGCCCTGAGTTCAAGCCCCACAACTGACAATAAAAACAAACAAGCAAACAAACAAAATAAAATAACAATCAGGGTGCTGGTGGCTCACACCTGTAATGATAGCTACTCAGGAGGTTGAGATCAGAGGATGGTTGTTCAGAGCCAACCTGGGCAGGAAGGTCTGTGAGACTTACTCCAATCAACACCAAGAAACTGAAAAGTGACGCTGTGGCTCAAAGTGCTAGAGTGCTAGCCTTGAGCAAATAAGCTCAGGGACAGCGCCCAGCCCTGAGTTCAAGCCTTAGGACCCACCAAACATAAAATAACATATTTTGGGCTGGGGATATGGCCTAGTGGCAAGAGTGCCTGCCTCATATACGTGAGGCCTTGGGTTCGATTCCTCAGCACCACATATACAGAAAACGGCCAGAAGTGGCGCTGTGGCTCAAGTGGCAGAGTGCTAGCCTTGAGCACAAAAGAAGCAGGGACAGTGCTCAGGCCCTGAGTCCAAGCCCCAGGACTGACCAAAAAAAAAACAAAAAAAAACAAACATATTTTGCTCATGGCTGGCACTTTACCACTGGAACCCACATCTCCGGTTCTGGCTTGTTACTGGTTAATTGAAGACAAGAGTATCTCAGATCTGTCCACTAGAGCTGGCTGATCATATCCTCCATCCTCCAATCTTAGCCTCTTGGATAGATATGGTTCAAAGTTACCAGCACACACTTTTCTTTTGTGTTTATTTAACTCATTAACCATTCATTCATTGTGTGTGTGTGTGTGTGTGTGTGTGCGCTCACGTGTGCCAGTCCTGGAGCTTGAGGTCGGGCCCTAGGCACTGTCCCTGAGCTTTTTTGCTCAAGGCTTGTGCTCTACTACAGCTCCACTCCTACTAGCTTGTCAGTGGTTAACTGGAGATAAGTGTCTCATGGACTTTCCTGTTTGGGCTGACTTTGAACTTGGGCCTCCTGAGTGCTGGGGGGTTGGGTCACATCCGGCCGCCCTCAGGACTTGGGCAAGTGCTCGGCCTCTGAGCTCCATTCCCAGCCGGGAATGCCACTTGTATTCGCGGACAGGGCACCCACCATCAGCTCCAAGGCAGAAGAGTGGAAGCCTCCCCCCCCCATGCTTCCCTTCACCTCCGCCTTTCAGTGGCCTGCCTCTCTGGAAGGAACTTGACCTCAACAGCACTGTATTTCACTGTGTCAGACTAGAATGTCCTCATGCGCTGGCGGCTCTCTCAGAACCGAGCAGGGCCTGTGTGCGTGTGTGTGCGGTGCGCGTGCGCTCACACACGCACTGGGACTTGAACTTAGGGCCTGGGCACCGTCGCTTGGTGTCTTGCTCACGGCTGGCCCTCTACCACGCGCAGGCTGGTCGGAGGGGGGCTGGCTTCGAACTGCCCACCTCAGACCTCGGCCTCCCCTGAGCGGCCAGGACCGCAGGAGGGCGCGACGGGCGCCGGGCCTTCCCACGAGGGAAACGCCCAAGAGGCTCAGCCCCGCGCCTGGTCGGGTGCCCGCTTTCCCTCCTGGTCTCCCCGCCCCCGCCCCCTGGGGCTCAGGACGGGGGGGGATGGGGGGGGTGCCTCTCCCGCTCCGAGGGGAAGGCCTGACGCCCGCTCAGGGGCCGCCCCCAAGCCCGATGCCGAGTGGGGGAGACGCTCGCCCGCTCGCTCCGGGTTCTGGCTGCCGTCCAGCTTCTCCTCAGCGTCCCCGGCGCCGCCCCCCCCCCCCGACCGCGGCCAGCCTTCAAATCCCGGCCCGCCCGCCCCGTCCGGCCTTCACACCCGCGCCCGCCCCGTCCAGCCTCGATGGCGCTGCAGGACGTGTGCGGGTGGCGGGCCCCGGCCCCGGCCGCCGAGGAGGAGGCGGGGCTGGCCCGGGCCCCGCGCGCGGCCGGGGCCGGCGGCGGGGACCCGCAGGGCTGCGCGCGGAGCCCGGGCCCCGGCCCGGCCCACGGCACCACCACGCTGGCCTTCCGCTTCCGGCACGGGGTGGTGGCCGCGGCGGACACGCGCTCCTCCTGCGGCGCCACCGTGGCGTGCCCGGCCGCGCGCAAGGTCCTGCCGGTGCACCGGCACCTCGTGGCCGCCGCGTGCGGCGCCGCCGCCGACGGCGCCTTCTGGGTCCGCGCGCTGCGGCGGGCGCTGCGGCTGCGGGCGCTGCGCGAGGGCCGCGTGCCGGGCGTGGCCGGCGCCGCCCGGCTCCTGGCCGCCCTGCCGCGCGCCCACCGCGGGCCGGGGCCGTGCGTGGCCGCCGCGCTGGGCGGCTGGGACCGCTCGGGGCCCGCGCTCTTCTTCGTGCGCGGCGACGGCGCGTGCCTGCGCGGGGACGCGTTCGCGGCGGGCTCCGGCGCCCCCTACGCCTACGGCGCGCTGGACGGCGGCTACCGCTTCGACATGAGCGTCCCCGAGGCCTACGCGCTGGCCCGCCGCGCCGTGGCCCTCGCCGCCCGCCGCGACGCCTACTCGGGGGGCGGCGTGGACCTGGTCCACGTGCGCGAGAGCGGCTGGGAGCCCGTGCCCCGCCGCGACGTCGGCGAGGCGCGGGGGCGGCCGGGAGCGCCCCCGGAGGGAGAGGCGGCGGCCGACGAGGGGCCGCGCGGGGACCCGGACGCCCGGACGCCCGCCGAGACGGAGACGCCGCCGCCGTGAGACCCGAGCCCGCCCGCCCGCGCGCCCCCGGCGAGGGCTCCCGTCTCCTTCTGCTCCAAGTCGACCTGCAGCCCACGCGGGTCGGGTGCCCGGGGCGCCCCAGAACCCGGCCCCGGGGTCAGGGCCGCCGGCCACCCGCTGTTCTGCGTGTCTCCATCCCCTCCCCGGCCTCTGTGCTTCCCTGGCGCGTGTGCGTGCGCGTGCGCGTGCGTGCGTGCGCGTGCGCGTGAATACCGAGGCGCGAACTCAGGCCTGGTGCCCCCCGTCGGCCTTCGCTGCTCCAGGCCAGCACTGTACGACTTGAACCCCAGCTCTGCCTCGGCCCCCCCCGCCCCCCCCGCCCCCCTCCAGGCGCTTCTGCCCCGCCGGGTGAGCCGCCTCCCAGCTCCGGCTTCTGCTGGTTAATAGGAGATGAGAGCCTCACAGACTTTTCTGCCCAAGCTGGCTCCGATCCGCAGATCTCAGCCTCCTGGCGCCCCGTGTCCCGCCTGCTGGTGGCTCCCCCCCCCCCCCCCCCGTGGAGTCCGGATAGCGACGGTTGCCTTCCCTGCACTTCAGCCTCTCCTTCCTGACACTTCCTCTCTACTTCCTCTGGAGAATTAAAAAAAAAAAGCAAGATGGAAGGAAGTCCACGAAACTTTCTCTCTTTTTTTTGGGGGGGGGGCATCAGGGGCTTGAACACAGGGCCTGGGTGCTGTCCCTGAGTTTTTTTTTGTTGCTTGGACTCAGGGCCTGAGCACTGTCCCTGGCTTCCTTTTGCTCAAGGCTAACACTCTGCCACCTGAGCCACAGCGCCACTTCTGCCCTTTTCTGTGCATGTGGTGCTGGGGAATCGAACCCAGGGCTCCATGCGTGCTAGGCGAGCATCTACCACTAAGCCACGTTCCCAGCCCCGAGCTCTCTTTGTTCAGGGCTAGCTCTGTACCACGTTGAGCCACAGCGCCAGTTCTGGTTTCCTGGTGGGTACTTGGAGATAAGCGTCTCACGGACTTTCCTGCCTGGGCTGGCTTTGAACCAGGATCCTCAGACCTCAGCCTCCTGAATAGCTAGGATTATAGGCGTGAGCCACCAGCCCCTGGCCCAAGAAACTGTTATCTCCAAGTAACCACCAAATAACCGGAAGCGGCGCTGTGGTTCAGGCGGCAGAGTGCTGGCCTTGAGCAGAAAGAAGCCAGGGACAGTGCTCAGGCCCTGAGTCCAAGGCCCAGGACTGGCCAATAAATCAACAACACCCCCAGAAAAGGCGAGAAGAGAAAGGGGCAACTTCGGGCTTTGCCTCCTCTCCCTTTGGTGGAATTCCCCCCTCCCCGGTCAAGCGGACCAGACAGTGAGCCAGTCCCTTCATCGCTGCCGTGAGGAGAGGGGCAGACACCTTCCGACCTTGAACCCCAGGACCCGTCCCCTGGGCTGCCTGCCTCCTCAGGCTCTGGGGCCCTGTGGGGAGACACAGCCCCTTGGCCCGCCAGGGGTCCGGGAGTCCGGCGGCAGCGGGCAGTCACCCGGGGGAGAGGCAGGCGGGTCTGCAGGGCGCAGCCACGCCCGTCGTGAGGACCCTCTCTGGGGCTACAAGGCCGGGCTAGCCAGCAGGCCCCCGTCCTCCTCGCCTCCTCACCGGCTCTCCCGTGTGCTCCTCCTGCCCGCCTCTCCCCCGGCCGGTCCCCACGCGCGGCCAGACAGCCGCAGATCCACAAGGAACGGGGCCCGGGGCCCGGCGCCCTCCCAGCCCGACGAGAAGGAAAGAGCAGGGCGCTCCGCCCCCGCCGGGCTGCAGACACCGAGGCGGCATTACAAAATAAAGTGTTTATTATGAAATTAGAGATGGAGGCCCCTCCCCTTCCTCCCTCTGTCCCCGGCCGCCTCCCCGGCCCCTTCCCGGCCCCCTGGAGGGCCCAGGGCCGGCGGGCGCCGGGCGGAGCTCCAGGGCGGCGCGCGGGGCTGGAGCGGCCGAGGCTGGGAGGTGGGCCGGCGCCTTCGTCCTGCCGGGGCCGCGGAGCCGGGTGAGGCCATGAGTGATGGAGGGAGCCATGCGGGCAGGTCTGGAAGGGCGCGGGGGGGGGGGGGGGGGGGAGGGCGTGAGGGGCGGGCAGGTCTGGAAGGGCGGGGGGGGGGCGTGAGGGGCGCGGGGGGGGGGAGGCGTGAGGGGCGCGCGGGGGGGGGGGGCGCCCACCCCCTCCCACGCCAGCGGGGCCCTGCTCACCGACCTGGGGCGGGGCGTCCCCCGCGGGAGGGTGGGCCGCGGCGGCTGGAAGTTTCTCTTGCTCGGGGGACGGCGCGGACCACAGGAGGGAACCGAAGCGCATCACGGGGGCCGGAGGGAGGGGAGGCGGCGGCGGGAGACGGACGCGGGGCGCGGGGGGGCGGGGCGACGCCACGGGGTCACAGTGAGACGACCGAGAGGCTGGGGGCCGCGCTCACGACACCCAGACCTGGACGGGGGGGGGGGGGTCACAGACAGACAGAGATCCCCGGAGAGACAGACACGCGGACGACGCGGGGGCGGGAGGGCGGCCGGGGCCCCGGGACGCCGCCGCCCGGCCGGCCCCGGGGTGCTCGCGCGGAGCGCCCGCGCCGGGCGCCCGGCACTCAGGGCGCCGCGGGCTCCTTGGCCCCGTACAGCTCGGCCAGGGTGCGGAAGAGCGGGCCCCAGTCGTCGGGCGGCTCCGCGGGGCCCGGCGCGCCGCCCGCCTCGGAGCCCAGCGAGCTGAGGCGAGCCGCAGGAGGAGCCGCGGCCCTCGTAGCCGTACACCTGCACCGAGTCGTAGGGCGGCACGCCGGGGTCCTCGTCCGCCTCGCGCAGCCGCAGCGCCAGCAGCTGGGCCACGTCCGCGGGGCCCGGGGGCCGCGGCGCGCGCGGGGCGCGGGCCCGGGGCAGCACGTCGCGGCGGGCCGGGGCGCCGGGCGGCGGCGGCGGCGGGGCGGCGCCGTCGGGGTTCTGCAGGGCGGCGATGTCGAAGGCCTCGGTGTCCTCCTCGCCGCCGCCCTCGTCGTCGTAGGTGATGATGTTCTCGCGCACGTCCTCCTCCTCCAGCACCATCAGCGCCTCCTGCTTCTGCCGCCGCAGGGCCGCGAACAGCACCGCCAGGGCTGCAAGCACAGGGCGCGCGGCGGGGCGCGGGGCGGGCGCTGAGCGGGCGCGCGGGGCGCAGAGGGCGCGGGGCGGGCGCTGAGCGGTGCGCGGGGCGCAGAGGGCGCGGGGCGGGCGCTGAGCGGGCGCGGGGCGCAGAGGGCGCAGGGCGGGCGCTGAGCGGGCACGGGGCACACGGGGCGCAGAGGGCGCAGGGCGGGCGCTGAGCGGGCACGGGGCACACGGGGCGCAGAGGGCGCAGGGTGGGCGCTGAGCGGGCGCGGGGCGCAGAGGGCGCAGGGCGGGCGCTGAGCGGGCGCGGGGCGCAGAGGGCGCAGGGCGGGCGCTGAGCGGGCACGGGGCACACGGGGCGCAGAGGGCGCAGGGGCGGGGCGCTGAGCGGGCACGGGGCACACGGGGCGCAGAGGGCGCAGGGCGGGCGCGCGGGCACTGAGTGGGCACGGGGCGCACGGGGCGCAGAGGGCGCAGGGCGGGCACGCGGGGCACTGAGTGGGCACGGGGCGCACGGGGCGCAGGGCGGGGCGCGCGGGCACTGAGTGGGCACGGGGTGCACGGGGCGCAGAGGGCGCAGGGCGGGCACGCGGGCACTGAGTGGGCACGGGGCGCACGGGGCGCAGAGGGCGCAGGGCGGGCACGCGGGGCACTGAGTGGGCACGGGGCGCACGGGGCGCAGGGCGGGGCGCGCGGGCACTGAGTGGGCACGGGGCGCAGAGGGCGCAGGGCGGGGCGCGCGGGCACTGAGTGGGCACGGGGCGCACGGGGCGCAGAGGGCGCAGGGCGGGCACGTGGGCACTGAGTGGGCACGGGGCGCACGGGGGCGCAGAGGGCGCAGGGCGGGGCGCGCGGGCACTGAGCGGGCACAGGGCGCACGGGGCACAGAGGGCACACGGCTGGCGCTGAGCGGGCACGGGGGCGCAGAGGGCGCAGGGCGGTCGTGCGGGCGCTGAGCGGGCACGGGGTGCACGGGGCGCACGGGGCGCAGAGGGCGCAGGGCGGGGCGCGCGGGCGCTGAGCGGGCAGTGCAGGAGCAGGGCACCCAATGGTGCGGGCAAGGGGAGTCCAGGCGGTCGGAGGCTGAGAGCCCAAGGAGTGACCTGCTCTGGGACCCGGGGGAGTCGCTCAACTTCCTGTGGAGTGCGCGCGCGTGCGCCCGTCCCGGCACTGGAATGGGGGCCGGGGCCGGGGCGGGCGGCGCAGAGCAGCGCGGTGGGGCGCCGCCACCACACCTGCGCGCCACGCACTCCCTGGCTATTGTGGCTGCCACTGCCGGGGGGGGGGGGGGGGGGAGGTCAGGGGTGGAAATCCAGGCAGGAGTGGGGGGGGTTCAAGCCCTGACCCCCCGCCCCGCCCTCCACCCCCGCGCCCCACCGCAGCGGCCTGGCTCACCAAGCAGGGTGCCCACGCAGGTGACAATGGCGAGCAGGGCCCCGGTGCTGAGCCCCGCGGGGGCGAGCTGGGCGCCGGCCGGCAGAAGGCCACGGAGCCGTCGGGCCGGCAGTGGCACACGCTGACCGTCACCGTGGCGGTGCTGCGGAGCGCAGGCTGCCCCCAGTCCCACAGCTCGATGGGCACCAGGTAGGGCGCCTGGCGGGGGCGGCGCGGGGCGCGGGGGGCAGCCGCAGGCTGGCGGAGCCGTCTGTGGGGAGGAGAACGAGACAGGACTCCATCCCTCCCTCGTCTGGGGCCGGGGCTCGGGCAGGCCGGGCGGGGGGGAGGGGGGAGGGGGAGGGCAGGCCCGCACCTCCATTGTCCTGGACCGTGAAGTTGGCGTCGGGCCCCGCAGGGCCTTGGAGGGAGACGCGGCTGCTGTTGCCGTCTTCGTCTCTGTCCAGGGTGCGGATGAGCTGGATGAGCTGGGAGGAGGAGGAAGCGCGGAGGGCGTGAGGCGGGCTGGAGGCCGCGGGGCCCCAGGGCCCCCCCCCCCCCCCCCCCCCCCCCCCCCCCCCGCCACTCACCTGCCCCGGAGCGGCCGAGTCGCACACGAAGGTGTCGTAGGGCTCGGCGAGCTGCGGCGCGTTGTCGTTCTCATCCAGGGTCCGGACGGCCACTGGCACGCGGGAGGCCTGCGCCGAGCTGTCTAAAGCCAGAGCGCCACGCATGCAAACCGCGCCACGGGGCGCGCGTGCAAGCCGCAAGCCACGCAGCCATGCGGACCAAACAGTCCGGGAAGGCAGCGCCCACGACCTGCCACGTGCGATCACTCGTACGCAAGGCCCACGTGGCACAGACACAAGAGGGCAGACGGGTGCAGACGCCCGCCACAGACACAGATGCAGTCGCACCACAGACCCTGGGCCAGCGTGTTTAAACAAGAGCAACGCACAGGTGTTCCACAGGCGCCCGGAGGGCCCAGAGGAGGCATTTGTATGCAAAGCCACGTGTAGCAGTTGTCAGATGGACAGACAGACCGGCCGGCATGTGAGCACGCGTGCGCACACGCACGCACACGCACACGGTAGAGAGGAGCGGTACAGTAACTTGCATTATGTGGAGCTGACCCTGGAGAGGGAGGAGCCTCACAGTTCCTGGGGACCCCTCCCCTTCACCGGGGAGCTCCCCACCTTACTTCCCATTGTCCACGCCATTCACACGAGGATGCAGAGTGTGTACCCCCCTCTCCTAGGCTGAGCCCCCAATTCCTTTCGCCATTCTTTGGGGGGGGGCGGCCGCCCGGGCTGTGGGGCTGAGGTCACAGCTGGACTGCCGACAGCCTCACCGAGGCCGTGGCCTAACCTCACTGCCACGAGGAAGGGCCCAGGACCAGACAGGAAGTGGGGAGAAAACTGGGGGAAACCCCCCCCACAGGTGCAAGCAACCAACCACGAAAACCCGGTCATGTACGTACACACACACACAGACACACACACACACACAGAGACGTCTTCTGACTAAGACGCACAGCGCTGCACACAGCTGTAGGTTGTGAAACCAATCAGACACAGCCAGTTATCGCAAATGATCACCGCTCAGACTTCAGACCCCGTGAGTCTGGGCGCCTCCATCACTTCCTTTGCTGTGCGACCCTGGGAAGTTACTTAACTTCTCTTTGTCCGAGGTTCTTCATTTGCAAATGGGAAATACTGGGGTGGGGAATGTGGCTTAGTGGTAGAATGCTCGCTTAGCAGGCACGAAGCCCTGGGTTCGACTCCTCAGCACCACATACACACAAAAAGCCAGAAGTGGCGCGGTGGCTCAAGTGACAGAGTGCCAGCCTTGAGCAAAAAGAAGCCAGGGACAGTGCGCAGGCCCTGAGTCCAAGCCCCAGGACTGGCAAGGAAAAAAAAAGGGAAATTCTCCATTATACTATTAATGCATGAGAACAAAAGTGGGGAAATAATTCTATCTCCTTCATAAAGCTGAAGTGATGATTAAATGTTAATCCATTTTTGGCACTTAAAATAGTGCCTGGCCCACAATAAGTAATAGATTACTATTATCTGCCCCCAAACAACTACATATACAAAACCACACACACACACACACGCATAAGTCCCACATGCATAAGAAGTCCTGTGCAAACATATCGCTGCACACATCTGCTCTCCAGTACTTTGCACACGTACAGAAGGACACGCATTGACTTCCTCTCTGCATGCACACATACGCAGTTCTTCTTGGCATGTACACACACGTTCACGCACGCCCCTCTGGTACACACAGGAAGACGGCACAGGCACGCGAAGGGGGAGGGAGGGAGGGAGGCCTCTCATTTCCCAGGCTGGGGGAGGGTGGGGGGGTGAGGGGGGTGAAGGCCTGCGGGTAATGGGGCAGGCAGGAGAAGACCTCCCACGTGGAGCTCGCGGGTGGGCGGGCTTGGCCCCCAGGAGAGGCCGCGCCGCCATGGACGGGCGGGGGCTCCCAGCGTGAGGGTCTCGATCCGCCTGGGGCAGGGGCGAGTCGGGTGAGGAGCGTGGGCGGGCGGGCTGGCTGTGCCCGGCCCGGGGCCCCAGCCGGTGAGGGGTGAGGGGCGCGCACCGGGGAGGGCGGGGGGGGGGGGGGGGCGGGCCTGGCCCTCTCCCACCGCGCGCGGGGGCCGGGGGTCCTCACCGAGCTCTGTGGCCAGCACGGTGAGGTTGTGCCAGACGCGGGCCTCGCGGTCCAGGGACACGGCGGTGCGGAGGGTGCCGTCCTCGGGCTTGATGGAGAAGCAGTGCTCGGGGTCCGAGTGCGGGAGGATGGAGTACCTGGGGAAGGCGGGGCCTGCGCTCGGACCTCGTGGGCAGCCGCTGGCCCTGCCGGCCCCTGCGCCGCCTCGGGGCTCATCCGGGCGCGCGGCCATGGCTCAGGCGGCAGCCCCTGAAAAGGAGCCGAGCGCGGGGGAAGGTGTCCAGGGAAAGGCAGACGGCCCTTCTGCCCGGGCCCCACTGTGTCCCCTTGGGGAGATGGTTTGGCCTCTGTTCTCAGGGCCGGTGGGCCCGGGTTCAGACTCCAGCTCCGCTATGCGGTGTGGACAGATGACTTAACCACGCACCACTTGTGGCTCTGAACGACGGGCGGAGTGGGGACACGGGAGGCTCACGCACGGGGGAGCGGTGGGGGGACACCCCCTCACCGGGGGAGACGCTGGCCGGCACTCCTCTAGCAGGTGCCTGGCTAAGGCACCCCGAGAATGGGGGAGCCGGGCCGCCGGGCCCCTCCTGAGCAGGGAGGGAGAGCTGGGCCGGGTCAGTGCCCCCCTCACCGGATCGGGCTGGCCGGGGAGTCCAGGTCCACCGCCGAGATGCGGCCCACCAGGGTCCCGGGAGCCTTGTTCTCGGGCACCACCAGGTGGTAGGCAGCCTGCGTGAAGGCGGGCGGCTCGGGGGGCGTCCTGGACGGTCACGCGCACCGAGGCCACATCCTTGAAGGGGCCTCGCCGGAGGTAGGCCGGGTCGATGAGCGTGTTGGTGGCTTCCACGCGGAAGGAGTAGGAGCGGCGGGTCTCGAAGTCTAGGGGCTACGGTGCGGGGAGGCAGGGCGAGTGAGAGGTGCGCGGCGGAGCGGCCCAGCCCACGGCGGGTGCCGGGCATCCGGTGCGGAACGGGGGGGGGCACTGCTGGGGGGGGGGCACTGCAGGGCTAGTAATTGAAGGGCTTCCCCCAGCTCCAGGACAGACTCGCTCAGCGACCTTGAATCCGCCCCTTCCAGGCCTCAGGGTCCACAATCCCTAAGCTCCGACATCCGGGCGGAGCGTTTTAGGAGCCCAGTTGGGAATGAGCCCCCTGAGTGGGGCAGGAGATGGGTGTAATTAGTGCAAGCACCCCCCCCCCAACGAGGACCAAGTGCAGGGCTCCCCACAGGCCAGGCAAGTGCAAGCACCCCCCCCCCACGAGGACCAAGTGCAAGCATCCCCCCCCAGGAGGACCAAGTGCAGGGCTCCCCACAGGCCAGGCAAGTGCAAGCACCCCCCCCCCCACGAGGACCAAGTGCAAGCATCCCCCCCCAGGAGGACCAAGTGCAGGGCTCCCCCACAGGCCAGGCAAGTGCAAGCCCCCCCCCCCCCAGGAGGACCAAGTGCAAGCACCCCCCCCAGGAGGACCAAGTGCAAGCATCCCCCCCCCCGCCACGAGGACCAAGTGCAGGGCTCCCCACAGGCCAGGCAAGTGCAAGCACCCCCCCCCACGAGGACCAAGTGCAAGCACCCCCCCCCAGGAGGACCAAATGCAGGGCTCCCCACGGTCCAGGCAAGCTCTCCACCGCGAAGCCTGTCCCCCCCAGACCGTCCCCGGTTCCCGGGCGGGCTGACCTTGCGGACAGTGAGGAGGCCGTCTTGCCCCTGGGAGTCGGCGCTGATGCTGAAGGCCTCTGCCCCCTCCCCGTCCAGGATGCTGTACGCCATGAGGGCGTTGTCCCCCAGGTCTGGGTCCTGGGCCTGGAGCCGGCCCACCAGGGTGCCGGGCCCCGCCGTCTCCACCACCGAGAACTGGTACAAGCCTTGGGAGGAGACGCGGCGAGACCGGCTCTCAGCGAGGCCCGGGCTCCTTCCCGCCCCTCCGCTCGCTTCCCCCGGAGTCTGGCCCGGGAGCGGGGGTAGGGGCCGTGTGGGAGGGGGGCTCTCCCCCTTACTCTGGGGGAACTTCGGGGGGTTGTCGTTGACGTCGCTGAGGGTGACGGTCACCGTCGTGCTGCCCGACAGCCCCCCCGTGTGGCCGCCCATGTCCTTGGCCTGAATCACCAC
>NW_025959924.1:0-40076 GCF_023159225.1 Perognathus longimembris pacificus | reverse complement strand
ACTGTACCAGGAAGGACTTAATTTATTACGCTACTGCTTTTCTTAATCTCAGTGGAGATATTTACTGATAAACAGCTACCTATGCAGCATTTTCATGTCATTCCTAAATGAGCTTTTATCTCTCTCCCCTCACGACAAATCAGTCTTCTGCGGAGTTCCCAGTTCATTTTCCTTTCCCCTGTGTAATTACCTTAACAAGCTCCAGCTGTTTTTATTCTCAGAAGGTTTACTCCCTGATATACAACTGCCTACCCTCTTCGTAAGTGCAGGTCCTAAGTGAGCATTTTTCTCTGATCCCTCACCACAATCCAGATTCTTTTTGGGAGTTACCAGTACAGTAACCATACCAGGAAGTACTTTATTTATTAAGCTACTGCTTTTCTTAATCTCAGTGGAGATATTTACTGATAAAGAGCTACCTACGCTGCATGTTCATGTCGTTCCTAAATGAGCTTTTATCTCTCTCCCCTCACCGCAAATCAGATTCTTCTGAGGCGTTCCCAGTACATTATCCTTTCCCCTGTGTAATTACCTTAACAAGCTCCAGCTATTTTTATTCTCAGAAGGTTTACTCCCTGATATACTGCTGGCTACCACCCTCGTAAGTGCAGGTCCTAAATGAGCTTTTTTCTCTGTTCCCTCACCACAATCCAGATTCTTTTGGGGAGTTACCAGTACAGTAACCATACCAGGAAGTCCTTAATTTATTAAGCTACTGCTTTTCTTAATCTCAATGGAGATATTTACTGATAAACAGCTACCTATGCAGCATGTTCATGTCGTTCCTAAATGAGCTTTTATCTCTCTCCCCTCACCACAAATCAGATTCTTCTGAGGAGTTCCCCGTACATTATCCTTTCCCCTGTGTAATTACCTTAACAAGCTCCAGCAATTTTTATTCTCAGAAGGGATACTCCCCTGATATACAGCTGCCTACCCCCTTCGTAAGTGCAGGTCCTAAATGAGCTTTTTTCTCTATTCCCTCACCACAATCCAGATTCTTTTGGGGAGTTACCAGTACAGTAACCATACCAGGAAGTACTTAATTTATTAAGCTACTGCTTTTCTTAATCTCAGTGGAGATATTTACTGATAAACAGCTACCTACGCAGCATGTTCATGTCGTTCCTAAATGAGCTTTTATCTCTCTCCCGTCACCACAATTCAGATTCTTCTGAGGAGTTCCCAGTACATTATCCTTTCCCCTGTGTAATTACCTTACCAAGCTCAAGCTGTTTTTATTCTCAGACGGTTTACTCCGTGATATACAGCTGCCTACCCCCTTCGTAAGTGCAGGTCCTAAAGTAGCTTTTTTATCTGTTCCCTCACCACAATCCAGATTGTTTTGGGGAGTTACCAGTACAGAAACCATACCAGGAAGTACTTAATTTATTAAGCTACTGCTTTTCTTAATCTCAGTGGAGATATTTACTGATCAATAGCTACCTTCGCAGCATGTTCATGTCGTTCCTAAATGAGCTTTTTATCTCTCTCCCCTCACCACAAATCAGATTCTTCTGAGGAGTTCCCCGTACATTATCCTTTCCCCTGTGTAATTACCTTAACAAGCTCCAGCAATTTTTATTCTCAGAAGGGATACTACCTGATATACAGCTGCCTACCCCCTTCGTAAGTGTAGGTGGTAAATGAGCTTTTTTCTCTGTTCCCTCACCACAATCCAGATTCTTTCGGTTAGTTACCAGTCCAGTAACCATACCAGGAAGTACTTAATTTATTAAGCTACTGCTTTTCTTAATCTCAGTGGAGATATTTACTGATAAACAGCTACCTATGCAGCATGTTCATGTCGTTCCTAAATGAGCTTTTATCTCTCTCCCCTCATCACAAATCAGATTCTTCTGAGGAGTTCCCAGTACAATATCCTTTCCACTTTGTAATTACATTAACAAGCTCCAGCTGTTTTTATTCTCAGAAGGGATACTCCCTGATATACAGCTGCCTACCCCCTTAGTAAGTGCAGGCACTAAATGAGCTTTTTTCTATGTTCCCTCACCACAATCCAGATTCTTTTGGGGAGTTACCAGTACAGTAGCCATACCAGGAAGTACTTAATTTATTAAGCTACTGCTTTTCTTAATCTCAGTGGAGATATTTACTGATAAACAGCTACCTATGCAGCATGTTCATGTCGTTCCTAAATGAGCTTTAATCTAACTCCCCTCACCACATATCAGATTCTTCTGAGGAGTTCCCAGTACATTATCCTTTCCCCTGTGTAATTACCTTAACAAGCTCCAGCTGTTTTTTTCTCAGAAGGTTTATTCCCTGATATACAGCTGCCTACCCCCTTCGTAAGTGCAGGTTCTAAATGAGCTTTTTTATCTGTTCCCTCACCACAATCCAGATTCTTTTGGGGAGTTACCAGTATAGTAACTGTACCAGGAAGGACTTAATTTATTACGCTACTGCTTTTCTTAATCTCAGTGGAGATATTTACCGATAAACAGCTACCTATGCAGCATTTTCATGTCATTCCTAAATGAGCTTTTATCTCTCTCCCCTCACGACAAATCAGAGTCTTCTGCGGAGTTCCCAGTTCATTTTCCTTTCCCCTGTGTAATTACCTTAACAAGCTCCAGCTGTTTTTATTCTCAGAAGGTTTACTCCCTGATATACAACTGCCTACCCTCTTCGTAAGTGCAGGTCCTAAGTGAGCATTTTTCTCTGATCCCTCACCACAATCCAGATTCTTTTTGGGAGTTACCAGTACAGTAACCATACCAGGAAGTACTTAATTTATTAAGCTACTGCTTTTCTTAATCTCAGTGGAGATATTTACTGATAAAGAGCTACCTACGCAGCATGTTCATGTCGTTCCTAAATGAGCTTTTATCTCTCTCCCCTCACCACAAATCAGATTCTTCTGAGGCGTTCCCAGTACATTATCCTTTCCCCTGTGTAATTACCTTAACAAGCTCCAGCTATTTTTATTCTCAGAAGGTTTACTCCCTGATATACTGCTGCCTACCCCCTTCGTAAGTGCAGGTCCTAAATGAGCTTTTTTCTCTGTTCCCTCACCACAATCCAGATTCTTTTGGGGAGTTACCAGTACAGAAACCATACCAGGAAGTACTTAATTTATTAAGCTACTGCTTTTCTTAATCTCAATGGAGATATTTACTGATAAACAGCTACCTAAGCAGCATGTTCATGTCGGTCCTATATGAGCTTTTATCTCTCTAACCTCACCACAAATCAGAATCTTCTGAGGAGTTCCCAGTACATTATCCTTTCCCCTGTGTAATTACCTTAACAAGCTCCAGATGTTTTTATTCTCAGAAGGGATACTCCCTGATATACAGCTGCCTACCCCCTTCGTAAGTGCAGGTCCAAAAGGAGCTATTTTCTCTGTTCCCTCACCGCAATCCAGATTTTTTTCGGGAATTACCAGTATAGTAACCATACCAGGAAGTACTTAATTTATTAAGCTACTGCTTTTCTTAATCTCAGTGGAGATATTTACTGATAAACAGCTACCTACGCAACATGTTCATGTCGTTCCTAAATGAGCTTTTATCTCTCTCCCCTCACCACAAATCAGATTCTTCTGAGGCGTTCCCAGTACATTATCCTTTCCCCTGTGTAATTACCTTAACAAGCTCCAGCTGTTTTTATTCTCAGAAGGTTGACTCCCTGATATACAGCTGCCTACCCCCTTCGTAAGTGCAGGTACTAAATGACCTTTTTTCTCTGTTCCCTCACCACAGTCCAAATTCTTTTGGGGAGTTACCAGTACAGTAACCATACCAGGAAGTCCTTAATTTATTAAGCTACTGCTTTTCTTAATCTCAATGGAGATATTTACTGATAAACAGCTACCTATGCAGCATGTTCATGTCGTTCCTAAATGAGCTTTTATCTCTCTCCCCTCACCACAATTCAGATTCTTCTGAGGCGTTCCCAGTACATTATCCTTTCCCCTGTGTAATTACCTTAACAAGCTCCAGCTATTTTTATTCTCAGAAGGTTTACTCCCTGATATACTGCTGGCTACCACCCTCGTAAGTGCAGGTCCTAAATGAGCTTTTTTCTCTGTTCCCTCACCACAATCCAGATTCTTTTGGGGAGTTACCAGTACAGTAACCATACCAGGAAGTCCTTAATTTATTAAGCTACTGCTTTTCTTAATCTCAATGGAGATATTTACTGATAAACAGCTACCTATGCAGCATGTTCATGTCGTTCCTAAATGAGCTTTTATCTCTCTCCCCTCACCACAAATCAGATTCTTCTGAGGAGTTCCCCGTACATTATCCTTTCCCCTGTGTAATTACCTTAACAAGCTCCAGCAATTTTTATTCTCAGAAGGGATACTCCCTGATATACAGCTGCCTACCCCCTTCGTAAGTGCAGGTCCTAAATGAGCTTTTTTCTCTATTCCCTCACCACAATCCAGATTCTTTTGGGGAGTTACCAGTACAGTAACCATACCAGGAAGTACTTAATTTATTAAGCTACTGCTTTTCTTAATCTCAGTGGAGATATTTACTGATAAACAGCTACCTACGCAGCATGTTCATGTCGTTCCTAAATGAGCTTTTATCTCTCTCCCGTCACCACAATTCAGATTCTTCTGAGGAGTTCCCAGTACATTATCCTTTCCCCTGTGTAATTACCTTACCAAGCTCAAGCTGTTTTTATTCTCAGACGGTTTACTCCGTGATATACAGCTGCCTACCCCCTTCGTAAGTGCAGGTCCTAAAGTAGCTTTTTTATCTGTTCCCTCACCACAATCCAGATTGTTTTGGGGAGTTACCAGTACAGAAACCATACCAGGAAGTACTTAATTTATTAAGCTACTGCTTTTCTTAATCTCAGTGGAGATATTTACTGATCAATAGCTACCTTCGCAGCATGTTCATGTCGTTCCTAAATGAGCTTTTATCTCTCTCCCCTCACCACAAATCAGATTCTTCTGAGGAGTTCCCCGTACATTATCCTTTCCCCTGTGTAATTACCTTAACAAGCTCCAGCAATTTTTATTCTCAGAAGGGATACTCCCTGATATACAGCTGCCTACCCCCTTCGTAAGTGTAGGTGGTAAATGAGCTTTTTTCTCTGTTCCCTCACCACAATCCAGATTCTTTCGGTTAGTTACCAGTCCAGTAACCATACCAGGAAGTACTTAATTTATTAAGCTACTGCTTTTCTTAATCTCAGTGGAGATATTTACTGATAAACAGCTACCTATGCAGCATGTTCATGTCGTTCCTAAATGAGCTTTTATCTCTCTCCCCTCATCACAAATCAGATTCTTCTGAGGAGTTCCCAGTACAATATCCTTTCCACTTTGTAATTACATTAACAAGCTCCAGCTGTTTTTATTCTCAGAAGGGATACTCCCTGATATACAGCTGCCTACCCCCTTAGTAAGTGCAGGCACTAAATGAGCTTTTTTCTATGTTCCCTCACCACAATCCAGATTCTTTTGGGGAGTTACCAGTACAGTAGCCATACCAGGAAGTACTTAATTTATTAAGCTACTGCTTTTCTTAATCTCAGTGGAGATATTTACTGATAAACAGCTACCTATGCAGCATGTTCATGTCGTTCCTAAATGAGCTTTTATCTAACTCCCCTCACCACATATCAGATTCTTCTGAGGAGTTCCCAGTACATTATCCTTTCCCCTGTGTAATTACCTTAACAAGCTCCAGCTGTTTTTTTCTCAGAAGGTTTATTCCCTGATATACAGCTGCCTACCCCCTTCGTAAGTGCAGGTTCTAAATGAGCTTTTTTATCTGTTCCCTCACCACAATCCAGATTCTTTTGGGGAGTTACCAGTATAGTAACTGTACCAGGAAGGACTTAATTTATTACGCTACTGCTTTTCTTAATCTCAGTGGAGATATTTACCGATAAACAGCTACCTATGCAGCATTTTCATGTCATTCCTAAATGAGCTTTTATCTCTCTCCCCTCACGACAAATCAGAGTCTTCTGCGGAGTTCCCAGTTCATTTTCCTTTCCCCTGTGTAATTACCTTAACAAGCTCCAGCTGTTTTTATTCTCAGAAGGTTTACTCCCTGATATACAACTGCCTACCCTCTTCGTAAGTGCAGGTCCTAAGTGAGCATTTTTCTCTGATCCCTCACCACAATCCAGATTCTTTTTGGGAGTTACCAGTACAGTAACCATACCAGGAAGTACTTAATTTATTAAGCTACTGCTTTTCTTAATCTCAGTGGAGATATTTACTGATAAAGAGCTACCTACGCAGCATGTTCATGTCGTTCCTAAATGAGCTTTTATCTCTCTCCCCTCACCACAAATCAGATTCTTCTGAGGCGTTCCCAGTACATTATCCTTTCCCCTGTGTAATTACCTTAACAAGCTCCAGCTATTTTTATTCTCAGAAGGTTTACTCCCTGATATACTGCTGCCTACCCCCTTCGTAAGTGCAGGTCCTAAATGAGCTTTTTTCTCTGTTCCCTCACCACAATCCAGATTCTTTTGGGGAGTTACCAGTACAGAAACCATACCAGGAAGTACTTAATTTATTAAGCTACTGCTTTTCTTAATCTCAATGGAGATATTTACTGATAAACAGCTACCTAAGCAGCATGTTCATGTCGGTCCTATATGAGCTTTTATCTCTCTAACCTCACCACAAATCAGAATCTTCTGAGGAGTTCCCAGTACATTATCCTTTCCCCTGTGTAATTACCTTAACAAGCTCCAGATGTTTTTATTCTCAGAAGGGATACTCCCTGATATACAGCTGCCTACCCCCTTCGTAAGTGCAGGTCCAAAAGGAGCTATTTTCTCTGTTCCCTCACCGCAATCCAGATTTTTTTCGGGAATTACCAGTATAGTAACCATACCAGGAAGTACTTAATTTATTAAGCTACTGCTTTTCTTAATCTCAGTGGAGATATTTACTGATAAACAGCTACCTACGCAACATGTTCATGTCGTTCCTAAATGAGCTTTTATCTCTCTCCCCTCACCACAAATCAGATTCTTCTGAGGCGTTCCCAGTACATTATCCTTTCCCCTGTGTAATTACCTTAACAAGCTCCAGCTGTTTTTATTCTCAGAAGGTTGACTCCCTGATATACAGCTGCCTACCCCCTTCGTAAGTGCAGGTACTAAATGACCTTTTTTCTCTGTTCCCTCACCACAGTCCAAATTCTTTTGGGGAGTTACCAGTACAGTAACCATACCAGGAAGTCCTTAATTTATTAAGCTACTGCTTTTCTTAATCTCAATGGAGATATTTACTGATAAACAGCTACCTATGCAGCATGTTCATGTCGTTCCTAAATGAGCTTTTATCTCTCTCCCCTCACCACAAATCAGATTCTTCTGAGGAGTTCCCCGTACATTATCCTTTCCCCTGTGTAATTACCTTAACAAGCTCCAGCAATTTTTATTCTCAGAAGGGATACTCCCTGATATACAGCTGCCTACCCCCTTCGTAAGTGCAGGTCCTAAATGAGCTTTTTTCTCTATTCCCTCACCACAATCCAGATTCTTTTGGGGAGTTACCAGTACAGTAACCATACCAGGAAGTACTTAATTTATTAAGCTACTGCTTTTCTTAATCTCAGTGGAGATATTTACTGATAAACAGCTACCTACGCAGCATGTTCATGTCGTTCCTAAATGAGCTTTTATCTCTCTCCCGTCACCACAATTCAGATTCTTCCGAGGAGTTCCCAGTACATTATCCTTTCCCCTGTGTAATTACCTTACCAAGCTCATGCTGTTTTTATTCTCAGACGGTTTACTCCGTGATATACAGCTGCCTACCCCCTTCGTAAGTGCAGGTCCTAAAGTAGCTTTTTTCTCTGTTCCCTCACCACAATCCAGATTGTTTTGGGGAGTTACCAGTACAGAAACCATACCAGGAAGTACTTAATTTATTAAGCTACTGCTTTTCTTAATCTCAGTGGAGATATTTACTGATCAATAGCTACCTTCGCAGCATGTTCATGTCGTTCCTAAATGAGCTTTTATCTCTCTCCCCTCACCACAAATCAGATTCTTCTGAGGAGTTCCCCGTACATTATCCTTTCCCCTGTGTAATTACCTTAACAAGCTCCAGCAATTTTTATTCTCAGAAGGGATACTCCCTGATATACAGCTGCCTACCCCCTTCGTAAGTGTAGGTGGTAAATGAGCTTTTTTCTCTGTTCCCTCACCACAATCCAGATTCTTTCGGTTAGTTACCAGTCCAGTAACCATACCAGGAAGTACTTAATTTATTAAGCTACTGCTTTTCTTAATCTCAGTGGAGATATTTACTGATAAACAGCTACCTATGCAGCATGTTCATGTCGTTCCTAAATGAGCTTTTATCTCTCTCCCCTCATCACAAATCAGATTCTTCTGAGGAGTTCCCAGTACATTATCCTTTCCACTTTGTAATTACATTAACAAGCTCCAGCTGTTTTTATTCTCAGAAGGGATACTCCCTGATATACAGCTGCCTACCCCCTTAGTAAGTGCAGGCACTAAATGAGCTTTTTTCTATGTTCCCTCACCACAATCCAGATTCTTTTGGGGAGTTACCAGTACAGTAGCAATACCAGGAAGTACTTAATTTATTAAGCTACTGCTTTTCTTAATCTCAGTGGAGATATTTACTGATAAACAGCTACCTATGCAGCATGTTCATGTCGTTCCTAAATGAGCTTTTATCTAACTCCCCTCACCACATATCAGATTCTTCTGAGGAGTTCCCAGTACATTATCCTTTCCCCTGTGTAATTACCTTAACAAGTTCCAGCTGTTTTTTTCTCAGAAGGTTTTTTCCCTGATATACAGCTGCCTACCCCCTTCGTAAGTGCAGGTTCTAAATGAGCTTTTTTATCTGTTCCCTCACCACAATCCAGATTCTTTTGGGGAGTTACCAGTATAGTAACTGTACCAGGAAGGACTTAATTTATTACGCTACTGCTTTTCTTAATCTCAGTGGAGATATTTACTGATAAACAGCTACCTATGCAGCATTTTCATGTCATTCCTAAATGAGCTTTTATCTCTCTCCCCTCACGACAAATCAGAGTCTTCTGCGGAGTTCCCAGTTCATTTTCCTTTCCCCTGTGTAATTACCTTAACAAGCTCCAGCTGTTTTTATTCTCAGAAGGTTTACTCCCTGATATACAACTGCCTACCCTCTTCCTAAGTGCAGGTCCTAAGTGAGCATTTTTCTCTGATCCCTCACCACAATCCAGATTCTTTTTGGGAGTTACCAGTACAGTAACCATACCAGGAAGTACTTAATTTATTAAGCTACTGCTTTTCTTAATCTCAGTGGAGATATTTACTGATAAAGAGCTACCTACGCAGCATGTTCATGTCGTTCCTAAATGAGCTTTTATCTCTCTCCCCTCACCACAAATCAGATTCTTCTGAGGCGTTCCCAGTACATTATCCTTTCCCCTGTGTAATTACCTTCACAAGCTCCAGCTATTTTTATTTTCAGAAGGTTTACTCCCTGATATACTGCTGCCTACCCCCTTCGTAAGTGCATGTCCTAAATGAGCTTTTTTCTCTGTTCCCTCACCACAATCCAGATTCTTTTGGGGAGTTACCAGTACAGTAACCATACCAGGAAGTACTTAATTTATTAAGCTACTGCTTTTCTTAATCTCAATGGAGATATTTACTGATAAACAGCTACCTAAGCAGCATGTTCATGTCGGTCCTATATGAGCTTTTATCTCTCTAACCTCACCACAAATCAGAATCTTCTGAGGAGTTCCCAGTACATTATCCTTTCCCCTGTGTAATTACCTTAACAAGCTCCAGATGTTTTTATTCTCAGAAGGGATACTCCCTGATATACAGCTGCCTGCCCCCTTCGTAAGTGCAGGTCCAAAAGGAGCTATTTTCCCTGTTCCCTCACCGCAATCCAGATTTTTTTCGGGAATTACCAGTATAGTAACCATACCAGGAAGTACTTAATTTATTAAGCTACTGCTTTTCTTAATCTCAGTGGAGATATTTACTGATAAACAGCTACCTACGCAACATGTTCATGTCGTTCCTAAATGAGCTTTTATCTCTCTCCCCTCACCACAAATCAGATTCTTCTGAGGCGTTCCCAGTACATTATCCTTTCCCCTGTGTAATTACCTTAACAAGCTCCAGCTGTTTTTATTCTCAGAAGGTTGACTCCCTGATATACAGCTGCCTACCCCCTTCGTAAGTGCAGGTACTAAATGACCTTTTTTCTCTGTTCCCTCAAAACAGTCCAAATTGTTTTGGGGAGTTACCAGTACAGTAACCATACCAGGAAGTCCTTAATTTATTAAGCTACTGCTTTTCTTAATCTCAATGGAGATATTTACTGATAAACAGCTACCTAAGCAGCATGTTCATGTCGTTCCTATATGAGCTTTTATCTCTCTAACCTCACCACAAATCAGAATCTTCTGAGGAGTTCCCAGTACATTATCCTTTCCCCTGTGTAATTACCTTAACAAGCTCCAGATGTTTTTATTCTCAGAAGGGATACTCCCTGATATACAGCTGCCTGCCCCCTTCGTAAGTGGAGGTCCAAAAGGAGCTATTTTCTCTGTTCCCTCAACACAATCCAGATTTTTTTCGGGAATTACCAGTACAGTAACCATACCAGGAAGTACTTAATTTATTAAGCTACTGCTTTTCTTAATCTCAGTGGAGGTATTTACTGATAAACAGCTACCTATGCAGCATTTTCATGTCGTTCATAAATGAGCTTTTATCTCTCTCCAATCACCACAAATCAGATTATTCTGAGGAGTTCCCAGTACATTATCCTTTCCCCTGTGTAATTACCTTAACAAGCTCCAGCTGTTTTTATTCGGTTTACTCCCTGATATACAGCTGCCTACCCCCTTCGTAAGTGCAGGTCCTAAATGACCTTTTTTCTCTGTTCCCTCATCACAATCCAGAATCTTATGAGGAGTTACCAGTATAGTAACCATACCAGGAAGTACTTAATTTATTAAGCTGCTGCTTTTCTTAATCTCAGTGGAGATATTTACTGATCAACAGCTACCTTCGCAGCATGTTCATGTCGTTCCTAAATGAGCTTTTATCTCTCTCCCGTCACAACAATTCAGATTCTTCTGAGGAGTTCCCAGTACATTATCCTTTCGCCTGTGTAATTACCTTACCAAGCTCAAGCTGTTTTTATTCTCAGACGGTTTACTCCGTGATATACAGCTGCCTACCCCCTTTGTAAGTGCAGGTCCTAAAGGAGCTTTTTTCTCTGTTCCCTCACCACAATCCAGATTGTTTTGGGGAGTTACCAGTACAGAAACCATACCAGGAAGTACTTAATTTATTAAGCTACTGCTTTTCTTAATCTCAGTGGAGATATTTACTGATCAACAGCTACCTACGCAGCATGTTCATGTCGTTCCTAAATGAGCTTTTATCTCTCTCCCCTCACCACAAATCAGATTCTTCTGAGGAGTTCCCAGTACATTATCCTTTCCCCTGTGTAATTCCCTTAACAATCTCCAGCTGTTTTTATTCGGTTTACTCCCTGATATACAGCTGCCTACCGCCTTCGTAAGTGCAGGTCCTAATGAGCTTTTTTCTCTATTCCCTCACCACAATCCAGATTCTTTTGGGGAGTTACCAGTACAGTAACCATACCAGGAAGTACTTAATTTATTAAGCTACTGCTTTTCTTAATCTCAGTGGAGATATTTACTGATAAACAGCTACCTACGCAGCATGTTCATGTCGTTCCTAAATGAGCTTTTATCTCTCTCCCGTCACCACAATTCAGATTCTTCTGAGGAGTTCCCAGTACATTATCCTTTCCCCTGTGTAATTACCTTACCAAGCTCAAGCTGTTTTTATTCTCAGACGGTTTACTCCGTGATATACAGCTGCCTACCCCCTTCGTAAGTGGAGGTCCTAAAGGAGCTTTTTTCTCTGTTCCCTCACAACAATCCAGATTGTTTTGGGGAGTTACCAGTACAGAAACCATACCAGGAAGTACTTAATTTATTAAGCTACTTCTTTTCTTAATCTCAGTGGAGATATTTACTGATCAAAAGCTACCTACGCAGCATGTTCATGTCGTTCCTAAATGAGCTTTTATCTCTCTCCCCTCACCACAAATCAGATTCTTCTGAGGAGTTACCAGTACATTATCCTTTCCCCTGTGTAATTACCTTAACAAGCTCCAGCTGTTTTTATTCTCAGAAGGTATACTCCCTAATATACAGCTGCCTACCCCCTTCGTAAGTGCAGGACCTAAATGAGCTTTTTTCTCTGTTCCCTCACCCAAATCCAGATTCTTTTGGGGAGTTACCAGTACAGTAACCATACGAGGAAGTACTTCATTTATTAAGCTACTGCTTTCCTTAATCTCAGTGGAGATATTTACTGATAAACAGCTTCCTACACAGCATGTTCATGTCGTTCCTAAATGAGCTTTTATCTCTCTCCCCTCACCACAAATCAGATTCTTCTGAGGAGTTCCCAGTACAATATCCTTTCCCTTGTGTAATTACCTTAACAAGCTCCAGCTGTTTTTATTCTCAGAAGGTTTACTCCCTGATATACAGCTGCCTACTCCCTTCGTAAGTGCAGGTCCTAAATGAGCTTTTTTCTCTGTTCCCTCACCACAATCCAGATTCTTTTGGGGAGTTACCAGTACTGTAACCATACCAGGAAGTACTTAATTTATTAAGCTACTGCTTTTCTTAATCTCAGTGGAGATATTTACTGATAAACAGCTACCTATGCAGCATGTTCATGTCGTTCCTAAATGAGCTTTTATCTCTCTCCCCTCACCACAAATCAGATTCTTCTGAGGAGTTCCCAGTACATTATCCTTTCCCCTGTGTAATTACCTTACCAAGCTCAAGCTGTTTTTATTCTCAGACGGTTTACTCCGTGATATACAGCTGCCTACCCCCTTCGTAAGTGCAGGTCCTAAAGGAGCTTTTTTCTCTGTTCCCTCACCACAATCCAGATTGTTTTGGGGAGTTACCAGTACAGAAACCATACCAGGAAGTACTTAATTTATTAAGCTACTGGTTTTCTTAATCTCAGTGGAGATATTTACTGATCAACAGCTACCTACGCAGCATGTTCATTTCGTTCCAAAATGAGCTTTTATCTCTCTCCCCTCACCACAAATCAGATTCTTCTGAGGAGTTCCCAGTACAATATCCTTTCCCCTGTGTAATTACCTTAACAAGCTCCAGCTGTTTTTATTCTCAGAAGGTTTACTCCCTGTTATACAGCTGCCTACCCCCTTCGTAAGTGCAGGTCCTAAATGAGCTTTTTTCTCTGTTCCCTCACCACAATCCAGATTCTTTTGGGGAGTTACCAGTACTGTAACCATACCAGGAAGTACTTAATTTATTAAGCTACTGCTTTTCTTAATCTCAGTGGAGATATTTACTGATAAACAGCTACCTATGCAGCATGTTCATGTCGTTCCTAAATGAGCTTTTATCTCTCTCCCCTCACCACAAATCAGATTCTTCTGAGGAGTTCCCAGTACATTATCCTTTCCCCTGTGTAATTACCTTAACAAGCTCCAGCTGTTTTTATTCTCAGAAGGGATACTCCCTGACATACAGCTGACTACCCCCTTCGTAAGTGCAGGTCCTAAATGAGCTTTTTTCTCTGTTCCCTCACCACAATGCAGATTCTTTTGGGGAGTTACCAGTACAGTAACCATACCAGGAAGTACTTAATTTATTAAGCTACTGCTTTTCTTAATCTCAGTGGAGATATTTACTGATCAACAGCTACCTTCGCAGCATGTTCATGTCATTCCTAACTGAGCTTTTATCTCTCTCCCCTCACCACAAATCAGATTCTTCTGAGGAGTTCCCAGTACATTATCCTTTCCCCTGCGTAATTACCTTAACAAGCTCCAGCTGTTTTTATTCGGTTTACTCCCTGATATACAGCTGCCTACCCCCTTCGTAAGTGCAGGTCCTAAATGAGCTTTTTTCTCTGTTCCCTCACCACAATCCAGATTCTTTTGGGGAATTACCAGTACAATAACCATACCAGGAAGTACTTAGTTTATTAAGCTACTGCTTTTCTTAATCTCAGTGGAGATATTTACTGATAAACAGCTACCTACGCAGCATGTTCATGTCGTTCCTAAATGAGCTTTTATCTCTCTCCCCTCACCACAAATCAGATTCTTCTGAGGTGTTCCCAGTACATTATCCTTTCCCCTGTGAAATTACCTTAACAAGCTCCAGCTGTTTTTATTATCAGAAGGGATACTCCGTGATATACAGCTGCCTAACCCCTTCGTAAGTGCAGGTACTAAAAGAGGTTTTTTCTCTGTTCCCTCATCACAATCCAGATTATTTTGGGGAGTTACCAGTACAGTAACCATACCAGGAAGTACTTAATTTATTAAGCTACTGCTTTTCTGAATCTCAGTGGAGATATTTCCTGATAAACAGCTACTTACGCAGCATGTTCATGTCGTTCCTAAATGAGCTTTTATCTCTCTCCCCTCACCACAAATCAGATTCTTCTGAGGAGTTCCCAGTACATTATCCTTTCCCCTGTGTAATTACCTTAACAAGCTCCAGCTGTTTTTATTCTCAGAAGGTATACTCCCTGATATACAGCTGCCTACCCCCTTCATAAGTGCAGGTCCTAAATGAGCTTTTTTCTCTGTTCCCTCACCACAATCCAGATTCTTTTGTGGAGTTACCAGTACTGTAACCATACCAGGAAGTACTTAATTTATTAAGCTACTGCTTTTCTTAATCTCAGTGGATATATTTACTGATAAACAGCTACCTATGCAGCATGTTCATGTCGTTCCTAAATGAGCTTCTATCTCTCTCCCCTCACCACAAATCAGATTCTTCTGAGGAGTTCCCGGTACATGATCCTTTCCCCTGTGTAATTGCCTTAACAAGCTCCAGCTGTTTTTATTCTCAGAAGGGATACTCCCTGACATACAGCTGCCTACCCCCTTCGTAAGTGCAGTTCCAAAATGAGCTTTTTTCTCTATTCCCTCACCACAATGCAGATTCTTTTGGGGAGTTACCAGTATAGTAACCATACCAGGAAGTACTTAATTTATTATGCTACTGCTTTTCTTAATCTCAGTGGAGATATTTACTGATAAACAGCTACCTTCGCAGCATGTTCATGTCGTTCCTAAATGAGCTTTTATCTCTCTCCTCTCACCACAAATCAGATTCTTCTGAGGAGTTCCCCGTACATTATCCTTTCCCCTGTGTAATTACCTTAACAAGCTCCAGCAGTTTTTATTCTCAGAAGGTTTACTCCCTGATATACAGCTGCCTACTCCCTTCGTAAGTGCAGGTCCTAAATGAGCTTTTTTCTCTGTTCCCTCACCACAATCCAGATTCTTTTGGGGAGTTACCAGTACTGTAACCATACCAGGAAGTACTTAATTTATTAAGCTACTGCTTTTCTTAATCTCAGTGGAGATATTTACTGATAAACAGCTACCTATGCAGCATGTTCATGTCGTTCCTAAATGAGCTTTTATCTCTCTCCCCTCACCACAAATCAGATTCTTCTGAGGAGTTCCCAGTACATTATCCTTTCCCCTGTGTAATTACCTTACCAAGCTCAAGCTGTTTTTATTCTCAGACGGTTTACTCCGTGATATACAGCTGCCTACCCCCTTCGTAAGTGCAGGTCCTAAAGGAGCTTTTTTCTCTGTTCCCTCACCACAATCCAGATTGTTTTGGGGAGTTACCAGTACAGAAACCATACCAGGAAGTACTTAATTTATTAAGCTACTGGTTTTCTTAATCTCAGTGGAGATATTTACTGATCAACAGCTACCTACGCAGCATGTTCATTTCGTTCCAAAATGAGCTTTTATCTCTCTCCCCTCACCACAAATCAGATTCTTCTGAGGAGTTCCCAGTACAATATCCTTTCCCCTGTGTAATTACCTTAACAAGCTCCAGCTGTTTTTATTCTCAGAAGGTTTACTCCCTGTTATACAGCTGCCTACCCCCTTCGTAAGTGCAGGTCCTAAATGAGCTTTTTTCTCTGTTCCCTCACCACAATCCAGATTCTTTTGGGGAGTTACCAGTACTGTAACCATACCAGGAAGTACTTAATTTATTAAGCTACTGCTTTTCTTAATCTCAGTGGAGATATTTACTGATAAACAGCTACCTATGCAGCATGTTCATGTCGTTCCTAAATGAGCTTTTATCTCTCTCCCCTCACCACAAATCAGATTCTTCTGAGGTGTTCCCAGTACATTATCCTTTCCCCTGTGAAATTACCTTAACAAGCTCCAGCTGTTTTTATTATCAGAAGGGATACTCCGTGATATACAGCTGCCTAACCCCTTCGTAAGTGCAGGTACTAAAAGAGGTTTTTTCTCTGTTCCCTCATCACAATCCAGATTATTTTGGGGAGTTACCAGTACAGTAACCATACCAGGAAGTACTTAATTTATTAAGCTACTGCTTTTCTGAATCTCAGTGGAGATATTTCCTGATAAACAGCTACTTACGCAGCATGTTCATGTCGTTCCTAAATGAGCTTTTATCTCTCTCCCCTCACCACAAATCAGATTCTTCTGAGGAGTTCCCAGTACATTATCCTTTCCCCTGTGTAATTACCTTAACAAGCTCCAGCTGTTTTTATTCTCAGAAGGTATACTCCCTGATATACAGCTGCCTACCCCCTTCATAAGTGCAGGTCCTAAATGAGCTTTTTTCTCTGTTCCCTCACCACAATCCAGATTCTTTTGTGGAGTTACCAGTACCGTAACCATACCAGGAAGTACTTAATTTATTAAGCTACTGCTTTTCTTAATCTCAGTGGATATATTTACTGATAAACAGCTACCTATGCAGCATGTTCATGTCGTTCCTAAATGAGCTTCTATCTCTCTCCCCTCACCACAAATCAGATTCTTCTGAGGAGTTCCCGGTACATTATCCTTTCCCCTGTGTAATTGCCTTAACAAGCTCCAGCTGTTTTTATTCTCAGAAGGGATACTCCCTGACATACAGCTGCCTACCCCCTTCGTAAGTGCAGTTCCAAAATGAGCTTTTTTCTCTATTCCCTCACCACAATGCAGATTCTTTTGGGGAGTTACCAGTATAGTAACCATACCAGGAAGTACTTAATTTATTATGCTACTGCTTTTCTTAATCTCAGTGGAGATATTTACTGATAAACAGCTACCTTCGCAGCATGTTCATGTCGTTCCTAAATGAGCTTTTATCTCTCTCCTCTCACCACAAATCAGATTCTTCTGAGGAGTTCCCCGTACATTATCCTTTCCCCTGTGTAATTACCTTAACAAGCTCCAGCAGTTTTTATTCTCAGAAGGTTTACTCCCTGATATACAGCTGCCTACCCCCTTCGTAAGTGCAGGTCCTAAATGAGCTTTTTTCTCTGTTCCCTCACCACAATCCAGAATCTTTTGAGGAGATATCAGTATAGTAACCATACCAAGAAGTACTTAATTTATTAAGCTGCTGCTTTTCTTAATCTCAGTGGAGATATTTACTGTTATACAGCTACCTATGCAGCATGTTCTTGTCGTTCCTAAATGAGCTTTTATCTCTCTCCCCTCACCACAAATCAGATTCTTCTGAGGAGTTCCCAGTACATTATCCTTTCCACTGTGTAATTACCTTAACAAGCTCCAGCTGTTTTTATTCTCAGAAGGGATACTCCCTGATATACAGCTGCCTAACCCCTTCGTAAGTGCAGGTACTAAAAGAGGTTTTTTCTCTGTTCCCTCATCACATTCCAGATTATTTTGGGGTGTTACCAGTACAGTAACCATACCAGGAAGTACTTAATTTATTAAGCTACTGCTTTTCTTAATCTCAGTGGAGATATTTACTGATAAACAGCTACTTACGCAGCATGTTCATGTCGTTCCTAAATGAGCTTTTATCTCTCTCCCCTCACCACAAATCAGATTCTTCTGAGGAGTTCCCAGTACATTATCCTTTCCCCTGTGTAATTACCTTAACAAGCTCCAGCTGTTTTTATTCTCAGAAGGTATACTCAATGATATACAGCTGCCTACCCCCTTCGTAAGTGCAGGACATAAATGAGTTTTTTTCTCTGTTCCCTCACCACAATCCAGATTCTTTTGGGGAGTTACCAGTACAGTAACCATACCAGGAAGTACTTAATTTATTAAGCTACTGCTTTTCTTAATCTCAGTGGAGATATTTACTGATAAACAGCTTCCTACGCAGCATATTCATGTCCTTCCTAAATGAGCTTTTATCTCTCTCCCCTCACCACAAATCAGATTGTTCTGAGAAGTTCCCAGTACATTATCCTTTCCCCTGTGTAATTACCTTAACAAGCTCCAGCTGTTTATATTCTCAGAAGGGATACTCCCTGATATACAGCTACCTAACCCCTTCGTAAGTGCAAGTCCTAAATGAGCTTTTTTCTCTGTTCCCTCACCACAATCCAGATTTTTTGTGGGAGTTACCAGTACAGTAACCATACCAGGAAGGACTTAATTTATTAAGCTACTGCTTTTCTTAATCTCAGTGGAGATATTTACTGATAAACAGCTACCTATGCAGCATGTTCATGTCGTTCCTAAATGAGCTTTTATTTCTCTCCCCTCACCACAAAACAGATTCTTCTGAGGAGTTCCCAGAACATTATCCATTCCCCTGTGTAATTACCTTAACAAGCTCCAGCTGTTTTTATTATCAGAAGGGATACTCCGTGATATACAGCTGCCTAACCCCTTCGTAAGTGCAGGTACTAAAAGAGGTTTTTTCTCTGTTCCCTCATCACAATCCAGATTATTTTGGGGTGTTACCAGTACAGTAACCATACCAGGAAGTACTTAATTTATTAAGCTACTGCTTTTCTTAATCTCAGTGGAGATATTTACTGATAAACAGCTACCTATGCAGCATGTTCATGTCGGTCATAAATGAGCTTTTATCTCTCTCCCCTCACCACAAATCAGATTCTTCTGAGGAGTTCCCAGTACATTATCCTTTCCCCTGTGTAATTACCTTAACAAGCTCCAGCTGTTTTTATTCTCAGAAGGTATACTCCCTGATATACAGCTGCCTACCCCCTTCGTAAGTGCAGGACATAAATGAGCTTTTTTCTCTGTTCCCTCACCACAATCCAGATTCTTTTGGGGAGTTACCAGTACAGTAACCATACCAGGAAGTACTTAATTTATTAAGCTACTGCTTTTCTTAATCTCAGTGGAGATATTTACTGATAAACAGCTTCCTACGCAGCATGTTCATCTCCTTCATAAATGAGCTTTTATCTCTCTCCCCTCACCACAAATCAGATTCTTCTGAGGAGTTCCCAGTACATTATCCTTTCCCCTGTGTAATTACCTTAACAAGCTCCAGCTGTTTATATTCTCAGAAGGGATACTCCCTGATATACAGCTACCTAACCCCTTCGTAAGTGCAAGTCCTAAATGAGCTTTTTTCTCTGTTCCCTCACCACAATCCAGATTCTTTTGTGGAGTTACCAGTACTGTAACTATACCAGGAAGTACTTAATTTATTAAGCTACTGCTTTTCTTAATCTCAGTGGAGATATTTACTGATAAACAGCTACCTATGCAGCATGTTCATGTCGTTCCTAAATGAGCTTCTATCTCTCTCCCCTCACCAAAATTCAGATTCTTCTGAGGAGTTCCCAGTACATTATCCTTTCCCCTGTGTAATTGCCTTAACAAGCTCCAGCTGTTTTTATTCTCAGAAGGGATACTCCCTGACATACAGCTGCCTACCCTCTTCGTAAGTGCAGTTCCAAAATGAGCTTTTTTCTCTGTTCCCTCACCACAATCCAGATTCTTTTGGGGAGTTACCAGTACAGTAACCATACCAGGAAGTACTTAATTTATTAAGCTACTGCTTTTCTTAATCTCAGTGGAGATATTTACTGATAAACAGCTACCTACGCAGCATGTTCATGTCGTTCCTAACTGAGCTTTTATCTCTCTCCCCTCACCACAAATCAGATTCTTCTGAGGAGTTCCCAGTACATTATCCTTTCCCCTGTGTAATTACCTTAACAAGCTCCAGCTGTTTTTATTCTCAGAAGGGATACTCCCTGATATACAGCTGCCTACCCCCTTCGTAAGTGCAGGTCCTAAATGAGCTTTTTTCTCTGTTCCCTCACCACAATCCAGATTCTTTTGGGGAGTTACCAGTACAGTAACCATACCAGGAAGTACTTAATTTATTAAGCTTCTGCTTTTCTTAATCTCAGTGGAGATATTTACTGATAAACAGCTACCTACGCAGCATTTTCATGTCGTTCCTAAATGAGCTTTTATCTCTCTCCCCTCACCACGAATCAGATTCTTCTGAAGAGTTCCCAGTACATTATCCTTTCCCATGTGTAATTACCTTAACAAGCTCCAGCTGTTTTTATTCTCAGAAGTTTTACTCCCTGATATAGAGCTGCCTACCCCCTTCGTAAGTGCAGGTCCTAAATGAGCTTTTTTCTCTGTTCCCTCACGACAATCCAGATTCTTTGGGGAGTTACCAGTACAGTAACCATTCCAGGAAGTACTTAATTTATTAAGCTACTGCTTTTCTTAAACTCAGTGGAGATATTTACTGATAAACAGCTACCTATGCAGCATGTTCATGTCCTTCCTAAATGAGCTTTTATCTCCCTCCCCTCACCACAAATCAGATTCTTCTGAGGAGTTCCCAGTACATTATCCTTTCCCCTGTGTAATTACCGTAACAAGCTCCAGCTGTTTTTATTCTCAGAAGGTTTACTCCCTGATATACAGCTGCCTACCCCCTTCGTAAGTGCAGGTCCTAAATGAGCTTTTTTCTCTGTTCCCTCACCACAATCCAGATTCTTTTGGGGAGTTACCAGTACAGTAACCATACCAGGAAGTACTTAATTTATTAAGCTACTGCTTTTCTTAATCTCAGTGGAGATATTTACTGATAAACAGCTACTTACGCAGCATGTTCATGTCGTTCCTAAATGAGCTTTTATCTCTCTCCCCTCACCACAAATCAGATTCTTCTGAGGAGTTCCCAGTACTTTATCCTTTCCCCTGTGTAATTACCTTAACAAGCTCCAGCTGTTTTTATTCTCAGAAGGTATACTCCCTGATATACAGCTGCCTACCCCCTTCGTAAGTGCAAGACCTAAATGAGCTTTTTTCTCTGTTCCCTCACCACAATCCAGATTCTTTTGGGGAGTTACCAGTACAGTAACCATACCAGGAAGTACTTCATTTATTAAGCTACTGCTTTCCTTAATCTGAGTGGAGATATTTACTGATAAACAGCTTCCTACGCAGCATGTTCACGTCGTTCCTAAATGAGCTTTTATCTCTCTCCCCTCAATACAAATCAGATTCTTCTGAGGAGTTCCCAGTACAATATCCTTTCCGCTGTGTAATTACCTTAACAAGCTCCAGCTGTTTTTATTCTCAGAAGGTTTACTCCCTGATATACTGCTGCCTACCCCCTTCGTAAGTGCAGGTCCTAAATGAGCTTTTTTCTCTGTTCCCTCACCACAATCCAGATTCTTTTGTGGAGTTACCAGTACTGTAACCATACCAGGAAGTACTTAATTTATTAAGCTACTGCTTTTCTTAATCTCAGTGGAGTTATTTACTGATAAACAGCTACCTACGCAGAATGTTCTTGTCGTTGATAAATGAGCTTTTATTTCTATCACCTCACCACAAATCAGATTCTTCTGAGGAGTTCCCAGTACATTATCCTTTCCCCAGTGTAATTACCTTAACAAGCTCCAGCTGTTTTTATTCTCAGAAGGGATACTCCCTGATATACAGCTTCCTACCCCCTTGGTAAGTGAATGTCCTAAATGAGCTTTTTTCTCTATTCCCTCACCACATTCCAGATTCCTTTGGGGAGTTACTAGTACAGTAACCATACCAGGAAGTACTTAATTTATTAAGCTACTGCTTTTCTTAATCTCAGTGGAGATATGTACTGATAAATAGCTACCTATGCAGCATGTTCATGTCGTTCCTAAATGAGATTTTATCTCTCTCCCCTCACCACAAATCAGATTCTTCTGAGGAGTTCCCAGTACATTGTCCTGTCCCCTGTGTAATTACCTTAACAATCTCCAGCTGTATTTATTCTCAGAAGGTTTACTCCCTGATATACAGCTGCCTACCCCCTTCGTAAGTGCAGGTCCTAAATGAGCTTTTTTCTCTGTTCCCTCACCAGAATCCAGATTCTTTTGGGGAGTAACCAGTACAGTAACCATACCAGGAAGTACTTAATTTATTAAGCTACTGCTTTTCTTAATCTCAGTGGAGATATTTACTGAAAAACAGCTACCTATGCAGCATGTTCATGTCCTTCCTAAATGAGCTTTTATCTCTCTCCCCTCACCACAAATCAGATTCTTCTGAGGAGTTCCCAGTACATTATCCTTTCCCCTGTGTAATTACCTTAACAAGCTCCAGCTGTTTATATTCTCAGAAGGGATACTCCCTGATATACAGCTACCTAACCCCTTCGTAAGTGCAAGACCTAAATGAGCTTTTTTCTCTGTTCCCTCACCACAATCCAGATTCTTTTGGGGAGTTACCAGTACAGTAACCATACCAGGAAGTACTTCATTTATTAAGCTACTGCTTTCCTTAATCTGAGTGGAGATATTTACTGATAAACAGCTTCCTACGCAGCATGTTCACGTCGTTCCTAAATGAGCTTTTATCTCTCTCCCCTCAATACAAATCAGATTCTTCTGAGGAGTTCCCAGTACAATATCCTTTCCGCTGTGTAATTACCTTAACAAGCTCCAGCTGTTTTTATTCTCAGAAGGTTTACTCCCTGATATACTGCTGCCTACCCCCTTCGTAAGTGCAGGTCCTAAATGAGCTTTTTTCTCTGTTCCCTCACCACAATCCAGATTCTTTTGTGGAGTTACCAGTACTGTAACCATACCAGGAAGTACTTAATTTATTAAGCTACTGCTTTTCTTAATCTCAGTGGAGTTATTTACTGATAAACAGCTACCTACGCAGAATGTTCTTGTCGTTGATAAATGAGCTTTTATTTCTATCACCTCACCACAAATCAGATTCTTCTGAGGAGTTCCCAGTACATTATCCTTTCCCCAGTGTAATTACCTTAACAAGCTCCAGCTGTTTTTATTCTCAGAAGGGATACTCCCTGATATACAGCTTCCTACCCCCTTGGTAAGTGAATGTCCTAAATGAGCTTTTTTCTCTATTCCCTCACCACATTCCAGATTCCTTTGGGGAGTTACTAGTACAGTAACCATACCAGGAAGTACTTAATTTATTAAGCTACTGCTTTTCTTAATCTCAGTGGAGATATGTACTGATAAATAGCTACCTATGCAGCATGTTCATGTCGTTCCTAAATGAGATTTTATCTCTCTCCCCTCACCACAAATCAGATTCTTCTGAGGAGTTCCCAGTACATTGTCCTGTCCCCTGTGTAATTACCTTAACAATCTCCAGCTGTATTTATTCTCAGAAGGTTTACTCCCTGATATACAGCTGCCTACCCCCTTCGTAAGTGCAGGTCCTAAATAAGCTTTTTTCTCTGTTCCCTCACCAGAATCCAGATTCTTTTGGGGAGTAACCAGTACAGTAACCATACCAGGAAGTACTTAATTTATTAAGCTACTGCTTTTCTTAATCTCAGTGGAGATATTTACTGAAAAACAGCTACCTATGCAGCATGTTCATGTCCTTCCTAAATGAGCTTTTATCTCTCTCCCCTCACCACAAATCAGATTCTTCTGAGGAGTTCCCAGTACATTATCCTTTCCCCTGTGTAATTACCTTAACAAGCTCCAGCTGTTTATATTCTCAGAAGGGATACTCCCTGATATACAGCTACCTAACCCCTTCGTAAGTGCAAGTCCTAAATGAGCTTTTTTCTCTGTTCCCTCAACACAACCCAGATTTTTTGTGGGAGTTACCAGTACAGTAACCATACCAGGAAGGACTTAATTTATTAAGCTACTGCTTTTCTTAATCTCAGTGGAGATATTTACTGATAAACAGCTACCTATGCAGCATGTTCATGTAGTTCCTAAATGAGCTTTTATTTCTCTCCCCTCACCACAAATCAGATTCTTCTGAGGAGTTCCCAGTACATTGTCCTGTCCCCTGTGTAATTACCTTAACAAGCTCCAGCTGTTTTTATTCTCAGAAGTTTTACTCCCTGATATAGAGCTGCCTACCCTCTTCGTAAGTGCAGGTCCTAAATGAGCGTTTTTCTCTGTTCCCTCACGACAATCCAGATTCTTTTGGGGAGTTACCAGTACAGTAACCATACCAGGAAGTACTTAATTTATTAAGCTACTGCTTTTCTTAAACTCAGTCGAGATATTTACTGATAAATAGCTACCTATGCAGCATGTTCATGTCCTTCCTAAATGAGCTTTTATCTCCCTCCCCTCACCACAAATCAGATTCTTCTGAGGAGTTCCCAGCGCATTATCCTTTCCCCTGTGTAATTACCTTAACAAGCTCCACCTGTTTATATTCTCAGAAGGGATACTCCCTGATATACAGCTGCCTAACCCCTTCGTAAGTGCAGGTCCTAAATGAGCTTTTTTCTCTGTTCCCTCACCACAATACAGATTTTTTGTGGGAGTTACCAGTAGAGTAACCATACCAGGAAGTACTTAATTTATTAAGCTACTGCTATTCTTAATCTCAGTGGAGATATTTACTGATAAACAGCTACCTACGCAGCATGTTCATGTCGTTCCTAACTGAGCTTTTATTTCTCTCCCCTCACCACAAATCAGATTCTTCTGAGGAGGTCCCAGTACATTATCCTTTCCCCTGCGTAATTACCTTAACAAGCTCCAGCTGTTTTTATTCGGTTTACTCCCTGACATACAGCTGCCTACCCCCTTCGTAAGTGCAGGTCCTAAATGAGCTTTTTTCTCTGTTCCCTCACCACAATCCAGATTCTTTTGGGGAGTTACCAGTATAGTAACCATACCAGGAAGTACTTAATTTATTAAGCTGCTGCTTTTCTTAATCTCAGTGGAGATATTTACTGTTAAACAGCTACCTATGCAGCATGTTCATGTCGTTCCTAAATGAGCTTTTATCTCTCTCCCCTCATCACAAATCAGATTCTTCTGAGGAGTTCCCAGTACATTATCCTTTCCACTGTGTAATTACCTTAACAAGCTCCAGCTGTTTTTATTCTCAGAAGGGATACTCCCTGATATACAGCTGCCTACCCCCTTCGTAAGTGCAGGTCCTAAATGAGCTTTTTTCTCTATTCCCTCACCACAATCCAGATTCTTTTGGGGAGTTACCAGTACAGTAACCATACCAGGAAGTACTTAATTTATTAAGCTACTGCTTTTCTTAATCTCAGTGGAGATATTTACTGATAAACAGCTACTTACGCAGCATGTTCATGTCGTTCCTAAATGAGCTTTTATCTCTCTCCCCTCACCACAAATCAGATTCTTCTGAGGAGTTCCCAGTACATTATCCTTTCCCCTGTGCAATTACCTTAACAAGCTCCAGCTGTTTTTATTCTCAGAAGGTATACTCCCTGATATACAGCTGCCTACCCCCTTCGTAAGTGCAGGACATCAATGAGCTTTTTTTTCTGTTCCCTCACCACAATCCAGATTCTTTTGGGGAGTTACCAGTACAGTAACCATACCAGGAAGTACTTAATTTATTAAGCTACTGCTTTTCTTAATCTCAGTGGAGATATTTACTGATAAACAGCTTCCTACGCAGCATGTTCATGTCCTTCCTAAATGAGCTTTTATCTCTCTCCCCTCACCACAAATCAGATTCTTCTGAGGAGTTCCCAGTACATTATCCTTTCCCCTGTGTAATTACCTTAACAAGCTCCAGCTGTTTATATTCTCAGAAGGGATACTCCCTGATATACAGCTACCTAACCCCTTCGTAAGTGCAAGTCCTAAATGAGCTTTTTTCTCTGTTCCCTCACCACAATCCAGATTTTTTGTGGGAGTTACCAGTACAGTAACCATACCAGGAAGGACTTAATTTATTAAGCTACTGCTTTTCTTAATCTCAGTGGAGATATTTACTGATAAACAGCTACTTACGCAGCATGTTCATGTCGTTCCTAAATGAGCTTTTATCTCTCTCCCCTCACCACAAATCAGATTCTTCTGAGGAGTTCCCAGTACTTTATCCTTTCCCCTGTGTAATTACCTTAACAAGCTCCAGCTGTTTTTATTCTCAGAAGGTATACTCCCTGATATACAGCTGCCTACCCCCTTCGTAAGTGCAAGACCTAAATGAGCTTTTTTCTCTGTTCCCTCACCACAATCCAGATTCTTTTGGGGAGTTACCAGTACAGTAACCATACCAGGAAGTACTTCATTTATTAAGCTACTGCTTTCCTTAATCTGAGTGGAGATATTTACTGATAAACAGCTTCCTACGCAGCATGTTCACGTCGTTCCTAAATGAGCTTTTATCTCTCTCCCCTCAATACAAATCAGATTCTTCTGAGGAGTTCCCAGTACAATATCCTTTCCCCTGTGTAATTACCTTAACAAGCTCCAGCTGTTTTTATTCTCAGAAGGTTTACTCCCTGATATACTGCTGCCTACCCCCTTCGTAAGTGCAGGTCCTAAATGAGCTTTTTTCTCTGTTCCCTCACCACAATCCAGATTCTTTTGTGGAGTTACCAGTACTGTAACCATACCAGGAAGTACTTAATTTATTAAGCTACTGCTTTTCTTAATCTCAGTGGAGTTATTTACTGATAAACAGCTACCTACGCAGAATGTTCTTGTCGTTGATAAATGAGCTTTTATTTCTATCACCTCACCACAAATCAGATTCTTCTGAGGAGTTCCCAGTACATTATCCTTTCCCCAGTGTAATTACCTTAACAAGCTCCAGCTGTTTTTATTCTCAGAAGGGATACTCCCTGATATACAGCTTCCTACCCCCTTGGTAAGTGAATGTCCTAAATGAGCTTTTTTCTCTATTCCCTCACCACATTCCAGATTCCTTTGGGGAGTTACTAGTACAGTAACCATACCAGGAAGTACTTAATTTATTAAGCTACTGCTTTTCTTAATCTCAGTGGAGATATGTACTGATAAATAGCTACCTATGCAGCATGTTCATGTCGTTCCTAAATGAGATTTTATCTCTCTCCCCTCACCACAAATCAGATTCTTCTGAGGAGTTCCCAGTACATTGTCCTGTCCCCTGTGTAATTACCTTAACAATCTCCAGCTGTATTTATTCTCAGAAGGTTTACTCCCTGATATACAGCTGCCTACCCCCTTCGTAAGTGCAGGTCCTAAATGAGCTTTTTTCTCTGTTCCCTCACCAGAATCCAGATTCTTTTGGGGAGTAACCAGTACAGTAACCATACCAGGAAGTACTTAATTTATTAAGCTACTGCTTTTCTTAATCTCAGTGGAGATATTTACTGAAAAACAGCTACCTATGCAGCATGTTCATGTCCTTCCTAAATGAGCTTTTATCTCTCTCCCTCACCACAAATCAGATTCTTCTGAGGAGTTCCCAGTACATTATCCTTTCCCCTGTGTAATTACCTTAACAAGCTCCAGCTGTTTATATTCTCAGAAGGGATACTCCCTGATATACAGCTACCTAACCCCTTCGTAAGTGCAAGTCCTAAATGAGCTTTTTTCTCTGTTCCCTCAACACAACCCAGATTTTTTGTGGGAGTTACCAGTACAGTAACCATACCAGGAAGGACTTAATTTATTAAGCTACTGCTTTTCTTAATCTCAGTGGAGATATTTACTGATAAACAGCTACCTATGCAGCATGTTCATGTAGTTCCTAAATGAGCTTTTATTTCTCTCCCCTCACCACAAATCAGATTCTTCTGAGGAGTTCCCAGTACATTGTCCTGTCCCCTGTGTAATTACCTTAACAAGCTCCAGCTGTTTTTATTCTCAGAAGTTTTACTCCCTGATATAGAGCTGCCTACCCTCTTCGTAAGTGCAGGTCCTAAATGAGCGTTTTTCTCTGTTCCCTCACGACAATCCAGATTCTTTTGGGGAGTTACCAGTACAGTAACCATACCA
The DNA here is from genome assembly GCF_023159225.1 of Perognathus longimembris pacificus. Taxonomy (NCBI): domain Eukaryota; kingdom Metazoa; phylum Chordata; class Mammalia; order Rodentia; family Heteromyidae; genus Perognathus; species Perognathus longimembris. Next base: position 12,053 of record NW_025959924.1, on the reverse strand, counting down.
GGAAGTACTTAATTTATTAAGCTACTGCTTTTCTTAAACTCAGTCGAGATATTTACTGATAAATAGCTACCTATGCAGCATGTTCATGTCCTTCCTAAATGAGCTTTTATCTCCCTCCCCTCACCACAAATCAGATTCTTCTGAGGAGTTCCCAGCGCATTATCCTTTCCCCTGTGTAATTACCTTAACAAGCTCCACCTGTTTATATTCTCAGAAGGGATACTCCCTGATATACAGCTGCCTAACCCCTTCGTAAGTGCAGGTCCTAAATGAGCTTTTTTCTCTGTTCCCTCACCACAATACAGATTTTTTGTGGGAGTTACCAGTAGAGTAACCATACCAGGAAGTACTTAATTTATTAAGCTACTGCTTTTCTTAATCTCAGTGGAGATATTTACTGATAAACAGCTACCTACGCAGCATGTTCATGTCGTTCCTAACTGAGCTTTTATTTCTCTCCCCTCACCACAAATCAGATTCTTCTGAGGAGGTCCCAGTACATTATCCTTTCCCCTGCGTAATTACCTTAACAAGCTCCAGCTGTTTTTATTCGGTTTACTCCCTGACATACAGCTGCCTACCCCCTTCGTAAGTGCAGGTCCTAAATGAGCTTTTTTCTCTGTTCCCTCACCACAATCCAGATTCTTTTGGGGAGTTACCAGTATAGTAACCATACCAGGAAGTACTTAATTTATTAAGCTGCTGCTTTTCTTAATCTCAGTGGAGATATTTACTGTTAAACAGCTACCTATGCAGCATGTTCATGTCGTTCCTAAATGAGCTTTTATCTCTCTCCCCTCATCACAAATCAGATTCTTCTGAGGAGTTCCCAGTACATTATCCTTTCCACTGTGTAATTACCTTAACAAGCTCCAGCTGTTTTTATTCTCAGAAGGGATACTCCCTGATATACAGCTGCCTACCCCCTTCGTAAGTGCAGGTCCTAAATGAGCTTTTTTCTCTATTCCCTCACCACAATCCAGATTCTTTTGGGGAGTTACCAGTACAGTAACCATACCAGGAAGTACTTAATTTATTAAGCTACTGCTTTTCTTAATCTCAGTGGAGATATTTACTGATAAACAGCTACTTACGCAGCATGTTCATGTCGTTCCTAAATGAGCTTTTATCTCTCTCCCCTCACCACAAATCAGATTCTTCTGAGGAGTTCCCAGTACATTATCCTTTCCCCTGTGCAATTACCTTAACAAGCTCCAGCTGTTTTTATTCTCAGAAGGTATACTCCCTGATATACAGCTGCCTACCCCCTTCGTAAGTGCAGGACATAAATGAGCTTTTTTTTCTGTTCCCTCACCACAATCCAGATTCTTTTGGGGAGTTACCAGTACAGTAACCATACCAGGAAGTACTTAATTTATTAAGCTACTGCTTTTCTTAATCTCAGTGGAGATATTTACTGATAAACAGCTTCCTACGCAGCATGTTCATGTCCTTCCTAAATGAGCTTTTATCTCTCTCCCCTCACCACAAATCAGATTCTTCTGAGGAGTTCCCAGTACATTATCCTTTCCCCTGTGTAATTACCTTAACAAGCTCCAGCTGTTTATATTCTCAGAAGGGATACTCCCTGATATACAGCTACCTAACCCCTTCGTAAGTGCAAGTCCTAAATGAGCTTTTTTCTCTGTTCCCTCACCACAATCCAGATTTTTTGTGGGAGTTACCAGTACAGTAACCATACCAGGAAGGACTTAATTTATTAAGCTACTGCTTTTCTTAATCTCAGTGGAGATATTTACTGATAAACAGCTACCTATGCAGCATGTTCATGCCGTTCCTAAATGAGCTTTTATTTCTCTCCCCTCACCACAAAACAGATTCTTCTGAGGAGTTCCCAGTACATTATCCATTCCCCTGTGTAATTACCTTAACTAGCTCCAGCTGTTTTTATTCTCAGAAGTTTTACTCCCTGATATAGAGCTGCCTACCCCCTTCGTAAGTGCAGGTCCTAAATGAGCTTTTTTCTCTGTTCCCTCACGACAATCCAGATTCTTTGGGGAGTTACCAGTACAGTAACCATTCCAGGAAGTACTTAATTTATTAAGCTACTGCTTTTCTTAAACTCAGTGGAGATATTTACTGATAAACAGCTACGTATGCAGCATGTTCATGTCCTTCCTAAATGAGCTTTTATCTCTCTCCCCTCACCACAAATCAGATTCTTCTGAGGAGTTCCCAGTACATTATCCTTTCCCCTGTGTAATTACCGTAACAAGCTCCAGCTGTTTTTATTCTCAAAAGTTTTACTCCCTGATATACAGCTGCCTACCCCCTTCGTTAGTGCAGGTCCTAAATGAGCTTTTTTCTCTGTTCCCTCACCACAATCCAGATTCTTTTGGGGAGTTACCAGTACAGTAACCATACCAGGAAGTACTTAATTTATTAAGCTCCTGCTTTTCTTAATCTCAGTGGAGATATTTACTGATAAACAGCTACCATCGCAGCATGTTCATTTCGTTCCTAAATGAGCTTTTATCTCTCTCCTCTCACCACAAATCAGATTCTTATGAGGAGTTCCCCGTACATTATCCTTTCCCCTGTGTAATTACCTTAACAAGCTCCAGCAGTTTTTATTCTCAGAAGGTTTACTCCCTGATATACAGCTGCCCACCCCCTTCGTAACTGTAGGTCATAAATGAGCTTTTTTCTCTGTTCCCTCACCACAATCCAGATTCTTTTGGGGAGTTACCAGTACAGTAACTATACCAGGAAGTACTTAATTTATTAAGCTACTGCTTTTCTTAATCTCAGTGGAGATATTTACTGATAAACAGCTACCTACGCAGCATGTTCATGTCGTTCCTAACTGAGCTTTTATTTCTCTCCCCTCACCACAAATCAGATTCTTCTGAGGAGTTCCCAGTACATTATCCTTTCCCCTGCGTAATTACCTTAACAAGCTCCAGCTGTTTTTATTCGGTTTACTCCCTGACATACAGCTGCCTACCCCCTTCGTAAGTGCAGGTCCTAAATGAGCTTTTTTCTCTGTTCCCTCACCACAATCCAGATTCTTTTGGGGAGTTACCAGTATAGTAACCATACCAGGAAGTACTTAATTTATTAAGCTGCTGCTTTTCTTAATCTCAGTGGAGATATTTACTGTTAAACAGCTACCTATGCAGCATGTTCATGTCGTTCCTAAATGAGCTTTTATCTCTCTCCCCTCATCACAAATCAGATTCTTCTGAGGAGTTCCCAGTACATTATCCTTTCCACTGTGTAATTAACTTAACAAGCTCCAGCTGTTTTTATTCTCAGAAGGGATACTCCCTGATATACAGATGCCTACCCCCTTCGTAAGTGCAGGTCCTAAATGAGCTTTTTTCTCTGTTCCGTCACCACAATCCAGATTGTTTTGGAGTGGTACCAGTACAGTACCCATACCAGGAAGTACTTAATTTATTAAGCTACTGCTTTTCTTAATCTCAGTGGAGATATTTACTGATAAACTGCTAACTACGCAGCATGTTCAGTCGTTCTTAAATGAGCTTTTATTTCTCTCCCCTCACCACAAAACAGATTCTTCGGAGGAGTTCCCAGTACATTATCCATTCCCCTGTGTAATTACCTTAACAAGCTCCAGCTGTTTTTATTCTCAGAAGGGATACTCCCTGATATACAGCTTCCTACCCCCTTGGTAAGTGAAGGTCCTAAATGAGCTTTTTTCTCTATTCCCTCACCACATTCCAGATTCTTTTGGGGAGTTACCAGTACATGTACCATACCAGGAAGTACTTAATTTATTAAGCTACTGCTTTTCTTAATCTCAGTGGAGATATTTACTGATAAACAGCTACCTATGCAGCATGTTCATGTCGTTCCTAAATGAGCTTTTATTTCTCTCCCCTCACACAAATCAGATTCTTCTGAGAGTTCCCAGTACATTGTCCTGTCCCCTGTGTAATTACCTTAACATGCTCCAGCTGTTTTTATTCTCAGAAGTTTTACTCCCTGATATAGAGCTGCCTACCCCCTTCGTAAGTGCAGGTCCTAAATGAGCTTTTTCTCTGTTCCCTCACGACAATCCAGATTCTTTGGGGAGTTACCAGTAAAGTAACCATTCCAGGAAGTACTTAATTTATTAAGCTACTGCTTTTCTTAAACTCAGTGGAGATATTTACTGATAAACAGCTACCTATGCAGCATGTTCATGTCCTTCCTAAATGAGCTTTTATCTCCCTCCCCTCACCACAAATCAGATTCTTCTGAGGAGTTCCCAGTACATTATCCTTTCCCCTGTGTAATTACCGTAACAAGCTCCAGCTGTTTTTATTCTCAGAAGGTTTACTCCCTGATATACAGCTGCCTACCCCCTTCGTAAGTGCAGGTCCTAAATGAGCTTTTTTCTCTGTTCCCTCACCACAATCCAGATTCTTTTGGGGAGTTACCAGTACAGTAACCATACCAGGAAGTACTTAATTTATTAAGCTACTGCTTTTCTTAATCTCAGTGGAGATATTTACTGATAAACAGCTACTTACGCAGCATGTTCATGTCGTTCCTAAATGAGCTTTTATCTCTCTCCCCTCACCACAAATCAGATTCTTCTGAGGAGTTCCCAGTACTTTATCCTTTCCCCTGTGTAATTACCTTAACAAGCTCCAGCTGTTTTTATTCTCAGAAGGTATACTCCCTGATATACAGCTGCCTACCCCCTTCGTAAGTGCAGGACCTAAATGAGCTTTTTTCTCTGTTCCCTCACCACAATCCAGATTCTTTTGTGGAGTTACCAGTACAGTAACCATACCAGGAAGTACTTAATTTATTAAGCTACTGCTTTTCTTAATCTCAGTGGAGATATTTACTGATAAACAGCTACCTACGCAGCATGTTCATGTCGTTCCTAACTGAGCTTTTATTTCTCTCCCCTCACCACAAATCAGATTCTTCTGAGGAGTTCCCAGTACATTATCCTTTCCCCTGCGTAATTACCTTAACAAGCTCCAGCTGTTTTTATTCGGTTTACTCCCTGACATACAGCTGCCTACCCCCTTCGTAAGTGCAGGTCCTAAATGAGCTTTTTTCTCTGTTCCCTCACCACAATCCAGATTCTTTTGGGGAGTTACCAGTATAGTAACCATACCAGGAAGTACTTAATTTATTAAGCTGCTGCTTTTCTTAATCTCAGTGGAGATATTTACTGTTAAACAGCTACCTATGCAGCATGTTCATGTCGTTCCTAAATGAGCTTTTATCTCTCTCCCCTCATCACAAATCAGATTCTTCTGAGGAGTTCCCAGTACATTATCCTTTCCACTGTGTAATTAACTTAACAAGCTCCAGCTGTTTTTATTCTCAGAAGGGATACTCCCTGATATACAGCTGCCTACCCCCTTCGTAAGTGCAGGTCCTAAATGAGCTTTTTTCTCTGTTCCGTCACCACAATCCAGATTGTTTTGGAGTGGTACCAGTACAGTACCCATACCAGGAAGTACTTAATTTATTAAGCTACTGCTTTTCTTAATCTCAGTGGAGATATTTACTGATAAACTGCTAACTACGCAGCATGTTCAGTCGTTCTTAAATGAGCTTTTATTTCTCTCCCCTCACCACAAAACAGATTCTTCGGAGGAGTTCCCAGTACATTATCCATTCCCCTGTGTAATTACCTTAACAAGCTCCAGCTGTTTTTATTCTCAGAAGGGATACTCCCTGATATACAGCTTCCTACCCCCTTGGTAAGTGAAGGTCCTAAATGAGCTTTTTTCTCTATTCCCTCACCACATTCCAGATTCTTTTGGGGAGTTACCAGTACATGTACCATACCAGGAAGTACTTAATTTATTAAGCTACTGCTTTTCTTAATCTCAGTGGAGATATTTACTGATAAACAGCTACCTATGCAGCATGTTCATGTCGTTCCTAAATGAGCTTTTATTTCTCTCCCCTCACACAAATCAGATTCTTCTGAGGAGTTCCCAGTACATTGTCCTGTCCCCTGTGTAATTACCTTAACATGCTCCAGCTGTTTTTATTCTCAGAAGTTTTACTCCCTGATATAGAGCTGCCTACCCCCTTCGTAAGTGCAGGTCCTAAATGAGCTTTTTTCTCTGTTCCCTCACGACAATCCAGATTCTTTGGGGAGTTACCAGTAAAGTAACCATTCCAGGAAGTACTTAATTTATTAAGCTACTGCTTTTCTTAAACTCAGTGGAGATATTTACTGATAAACAGCTACCTATGCAGCATGTTCATGTCCTTCCTAAATGAGCTTTTATCTCCCTCCCCTCACCACAAATCAGATTCTTCTGAGGAGTTCCCAGTACATTATCCTTTCCCCTGTGTAATTACCGTAACAAGCTCCAGCTGTTTTTATTCTCAGAAGGTTTACTCCCTGATATACAGCTGCCTACCCCCTTCGTAAGTGCAGGTCCTAAATGAGCTTTTTTCTCTGTTCCCTCACCACAATCCAGATTCTTTTGGGGAGTTACCAGTACAGTAACCATACCAGGAAGTACTTAATTTATTAAGCTACTGCTTTTCTTAATCTCAGTGGAGATATTTACTGATAAACAGCTACTTACGCAGCATGTTCATGTCGTTCCTAAATGAGCTTTTATCTCTCTCCCCTCACCACAAATCAGATTCTTCTGAGGAGTTCCCAGTACTTTATCCTTTCCCCTGTGTAATTACCTTAACAAGCTCCAGCTGTTTTTATTCTCAGAAGGTATACTCCCTGATATACAGCTGCCTACCCCCTTCGTAAGTGCAGGACCTAAATGAGCTTTTTTCTCTGTTCCCTCACCACAATCCAGATTCTTTTGTGGAGTTACCAGTACAGTAACCATACCAGGAAGTACTTCATTTATTAAGCTACTGCTTTCCTTAATCTCAGTGGAGATATTTACTGATAAACAGCTTCCTACGCAGCATGTTCACGTCGTTCCTAAATGAGCTTTTATCTCTCTCCCCTCAATACAAATCAGATTCTTCTGAGGAGTTCCCAGTACAATATCCTTTCCCTGTGTAATTACCTTAACAAGCTCCAGCTGTTTTTATTCTCAGAAGGTTTACTCCCTGATATACTGCTGCCTACCCCCTTCGTAAGTGCAGGTCCTAAATGAGCTTTTTTCTCTGTTCCCTCACCACAATCCAGATTCTTTTGTGGAGTTACCAGTACTGTAACCATACCAGGAAGTACTTAATTTATTAAGCTACTGCTTTTCTTAATCTCAGTGGAGATATTTACTGATAAACAGCTACCTACGCAGAATGTTCTTGTCGTTCCTAAATGAGCGTTTATTTCTCTCACCTCACCACAAATCAGATTCTTCTGAGGAGTTCCCAGTACATTATCCTTTCCCCAGTGTAATTACCTTAACAAGCTCCAGCTGTTTTTATTCTCAGAAGGGATACTCCCTGATATACAGCTTCCTACCCCCTTGGTAAGTGAATGTCCTAAATGAGCTTTTTTCTCTATTCCCTCACCACATTCCAGATTCCTTTGGGGAGTTACTAGTACAGTAACCATACCAGGAAGTACTTAATTTATTAAGCTACTGCTTTTCTTAATCTCAGTGGAGATATTTACTGATAAATAGCTACCTATGCAGCATGTTCATGTCGTTCCTAAATGAGATTTTATCTCTCTCCCCTCACCACAAATGAGATTCTTCTGAGGAGTTCCCAGTACATTGTCCTGTCCCCTGTGTAATTACCTTAACAAGCTCCAGCTGTATTTATTCTCAGAAGGTTTACTCCCTGATATACAGCTGCCTACCCCTTCGTAAGTGCAGGTCCTAAATGAGCTTTTTTCTCTGTTCCCTCACCAGAATCCAGATTCTTTTGGGGAGTAACCAGTACAGTAACCATACCAGGAAGTACTTAATTTATTAAGCTACTGCTTTTCTTAATCTCAGTGGAGATATTTACTGAAAAACAGCTACCTATGCAGCATGTTCATGTCCTTCCTAAATGAGCTTTTATCTCTCTCCCCTCACCACAAATCAGATTCTTCTGAGGAGTTCCCAGTACATTATCCTTTCCCCTGTGTAATTACCTTAACAAGCTCCAGCTGTTTATATTCTCAGAAGGGATACTCCCTGATATACAGCTACCTAACCCCTTCGTAAGTGCAAGTCCTAAATGAGCTTTTTTCTCTGTTCCCTCAACACAATCCAGATTTTTTGTGGGAGTTACCAGTACAGTAACCATACCAGGAAGGACTTAATTTATTAAGCTACTGCTTTTCTTAATCTCAGTGGAGATATTTACTGATAAACAGCTACCTATGCAGCATGTTCATGTAGTTCCTAAATGAGCTTTTATTTCTCTCCCCTCACCACAAATCAGATTCTTCTGAGGAGTTCCCAGTACATTGTCCTGTCCCCTGTGTAATTACCTTAACAAGCTCCAGCTGTTTTTATTCTCAGAAGTTTTACTCCCTGATATAGAGCTGCCTACCCTCTTCGTAAGTGCAGGTCCTAAATGAGCGTTTTTCTCTGTTCCCTCACGACAATCCAGATTCTTTTGGGAGTTTACCAGTACAGTAACCATACCAGGAAGTACTTAATTTATTAAGCTACTGCTTTTCTTAAACTCAGTCGAGATATTTACTGATAAACAGCTACCTATGCAGCATGTTCATGTCCTTCCTAAATGAGCTTTTATCTCCTCCCCTCACCACAAATCAGATTCTTCTGAGGAGTTCCCAGTACATTATCCTTTCCCCTGTGTAATTACCTTAACAAGCTCCACCTGTTTATATTCTCAGAAGGGATACTCCCTGATATACAGCTGCCTAACCCCTTCGTAAGTGCAGGTCCTAAATGAGCTTTTTTCTCTGTTCCCTCACCACAATACAGATTTTTTGTGGGAGTTACCAGTAGAGTAACCATACCAGGAAGTACTTAATTTATTAAGCTACTGCTTTTCTTAATCTCAGTGGAGATATTTACTGATAAACAGCTACCTACGCAGCATGTTCATGTCGTTCCTAACTGAGCTTTTATTTCTCTCCCCTCACCACAAATCAGATTCTTCTGAGGAGTTCCCAGTACATTATCCTTTCCCCTGCGTAATTACCTTAACAAGCTCCAGCTGTTTTATTCGGTTTACTCCCTGACATACAGCTGCCTACCCCTTCGTAAGTGCAGGTCCTAAATGAGCTTTTTTCTCTGTTCCCTCACCACAATCCAGATTCTTTTGGGGAGTTACCAGTATAGTAACCATACCAGGAAGTACTTAATTTATTAAGCTGCTGCTTTTCTTAATCTCAGTGGAGATATTTACTGTTAAACAGCTACCTATGCAGCATGTTCATGTCGTTCCTAAATGAGCTTTTATCTCTCTCCCCTCATCACAAATCAGATTCTTCTGAGGAGTTCCCAGTACATTATCCTTTCCACTGTGTAATTACCTTAACAAGCTCCAGCTGTTTTTATTCTCAGAAGGGATACTCCCTGATATACAGCTGCCTACCCCCTTCGTAAGTGCAGGTCCTAAATGAGCTTTTTTCTCTATTCCCTCACCACAATCCAGATTCTTTTGGGGAGTTACCAGTACAGTAACCATACCAGGAAGTACTTAATTTATTAAGCTACTGCTTTTCTTAATCTCAGTGGAGATATTTACTGATAAACAGCTACCTACGCAGCATGTTCATGTCGTTCCTAAATGAGCTTTTATCTCTCTCCCCTCACCACAAATCAGATTCTTCTGAGGAGTTCCCAGTACATTATCCTTTCCACTGTGTAATTAACTTAACAAGCTCCAGCTGTTTTTATTCTCAGAAGGGATACTCCCTGATATACAGCTGCCTACCCCCTTCGTAAGTGCAGGTCCTAAATGAGCTTTTTTCTCTGTTCCGTCACCACAATCCAGATTGTTTTGGAGTGGTACCAGTACAGTAACCATACCAGGAAGTACTTAATTTATTAAGCTACTGCTTTTCTTAATCTCAGTGGAGATATTTACTGATAAACTGCTAACTACGCAGCATGTTCAGTCGTTCTTAAATGAGCTTTTATCTCTCTCCCTCACCACAAATCAGATTCTTCTGAGGAGTTCCCAGTACATTATCCTCAAGCTCCAGCTGTTTTTATTCTCAGAAGGGTACTCCCTGATATACAGCTGCCTACCCCCTTCGTAAGAACAGGTCCTAAATGAGCTTTTTTCGCGGTTCCCTCACCACAATCAAGATTCTTTTGGGGAGTTACCAGTACAGTAACCATACCAAAAAGTACTTAATTTATTAAGCTACTGCTTTTCTTAATCTCAGTGGAGAGATTTACTTATAAACAGCTACCTATGCAGCATATTCATGTCCTTCCTAAATGAGCTTTTATCTCTCTCCCCTCACCACAAATCAGATTCTTCTGAGGAGTTCCCAGTACATTATCCTTTCCCCTGTGTAATTACGTTAACAAGTTCCAGCTGTTTTTATTCTCAGAAGGGATACTCCCTGATATACAGCTGCCTACCCCCTTCGTAAGTGCAGGTCCTAAATGAGCTTTTTTCTCTGTTCCCTCACCACAATCCAGATTCTTTTGGGGAGTTACCAGTACAGTAAACATACCAGGAAGTACTTAATTTATTAAGCTATTGCTTTTCTTAATCTCAGTGGAGATATGTACTGATAAACTGCTACCTATGCAGCATGTTCAGTCGTTCCTAAATGAGCTTTTATCTCTCTCCCTCACCACAAATCAGATTCTTCTGAGGAGTTCCCAGTACATTATCCTTTCCCCTGTGTAATTACCTTAACAAGCTCCAGCTGTTTTTATTCTCAGAAGGGTTACTCCCTGTGGGGACTGCTTTCTCTGCTCCGGCTCAAATGCTTATTCCTTTCTCTCTTATTACCCTCGTATCGTCCTCTCCCCCAACCCTGGGCCTGCAGGTCTGTCGGGGTGAGACGTAGGGGCGTCTTCGTCCTGGCGGTGCGCGCGACCCGCGTGGCAATGTGACCGTTTTCCTACCTACGTACATAGACCACGGGTCAGCTTCTGAGAGCGAACTAACTTTATTGAGAAAGGGACAAGGGTAGATGATCCGGGGGAATGGGGTTGGCCAGGATTCCCAAAGGCCAAAAGGCTGTCACTTGACCTCCAAGAGGCTGGTCACTTGACCTCCAAGGGGCTGGTCACTTGACCTCCAAGGGGCTAAGTCACTCTGAGCGCGCCAAACCAGGGCGGGGCTGGTAGGCGCCAGGCTGGCTGCCAGCTAAGTCGGGATTCTCTTTGCCCGACCGGTTTCTCCGGATTCCAATGTATAGATAATGGAAAGGCCGCATTCCCCAGCTGGGGGAGGTGCCTCAGGCCCCTTCCATCTAGGGGGGAAGATGGACCCCAACATCTGCCTCTTTTATATTTTTTTTTCGAACATCAGGAGGCGCCCTACTCGAGAGCGCGCCATGTCTTAGGTTGCCCCCCCCCCAAGGGGAGTCTTACCCATCTCGGGCTAATGCCCTAGCTCTTCAGGCTGACCTTCCTGCCGGGCTGGCGGGCCCGATGAGAGGCCTTGGGGAGAGTAGGATTGGCATTCGAAAGAAAGCCTGATAATTTTTTCCGGTGCCGGCAGACCTTACTGAGCAGCAGGTCCTAGGGTTTGAGTGACGAGCCTCTTGGGGTTCTTATATGGCTAAAGGCCAAAGGCCACTTGGTACCTAGACAGCTCTGGCCCATCTCTTACAACAAGAGACCCAATGTAAACATAAGGTAAAGGGGAGCATAAAGTAGACATGAGCATAAGCAATCGTAATACAAGGCAAATGCAAACATGAGCAACTGTAACACATGAGCGATTGTAACACATGAGCAATTACAACAAGGCACAAGGCAATGGAGGGTCTCTTATCGGGGTCAGTCCACGGAAAACAGGAATTCTGGCCCAGTCTGGTGTCGCTCGAGGTAGCACAGGTGGCTCTTCTTTCCCTCGATGGTGAGGTAGAGGGGCAGGTTCAGGTCCCTGGTGATGTGGCAGCCAGGATGCTGGTAACTTAACAACTGAGGTTAGTAAACACTTATAGTAAACATTACAGCAAGGTGCCAATACCTTACTTATTATAAACATTTATAATAAAACATTAAAGTGTC